>NC_081525.1:3282376-3582376 GCF_030273125.1 Centropristis striata | reverse complement strand
CACAAAAGTTAATATTACAAACAAAAACAAGAATTATGCAGCTCAACTAACCACAAAAACATGCAAGAATATACTTTATAGAGACGGAAAGTTTTTCTCCCCGTTTTTTGTGTGCAAGTATCATTAAATGTTTGCATAAATATAAATAGGACTACCAAGTGTGCACTCTTGGCTTCTATTTATAAAGTGTCAAATTAAAAAGAGAAGTTATTTCATGCCACTTTTCATGCAACACCAGTGAGATAAAACCAGGCAGTTGTGGATCAAGTTCAGACTGATAAATGTGCAACAACAACGTGACTAAAAGAAGGAGAGAGCTGTGAGTGTTTGAACCAGAGTGATCATGAAAAATAGGACTCAATTAGGCAACCCGGTGTGGTCATTTTAATTGATTTTAGTGGACTTGGTCCAAAACAAACCCTATTTCTGAATATGGAATATTTTCCTACCACCAGGATAAAAACAAAGACCCCAAAATTTAACAGAAATATTTTTATTAACAAGAAAAATGCAACATGTAAAAATGAACAGAACCACAGGTTAAATATTTATAATAAACAGTTATGCAAAAAGAAACTGCAACTATGATAACAAGCTTCAGGTCAGAGGTAGTGCAAAAAATAAATAAATGCAATAAACAATAACAATTAGAACAACAATCGGCTGTGTGTGCTGCTGTTTGGTTGCAGGTTGACTTTTCAATCAATACTTTTGAAAATGAGTATTGTATCCAGATACAACGTTTGAGTATCGATACTTTTGACAACCCTAGTCAGAAACCTATTTAATCCACATTTCATCAGGTTAAAATCAGTTTCTGAATGCAGAAAGAACCGATAAGTAAAACTGTTTAGATTCAATAAACTGCTGCTGAACTCTGCTGTTACTGAGGAAAACTCTGACAGTTTATATCAAATCTACTTTGTGCTGCAGAGAGTCTCGGTGTGCTTGTTTGTGTCTCCACAGGGAGCCTCAGTCATGTTTCACAGCTGTGAGCAAACAAAACACGCTCAGCTGCAGAGTTTAAACTCTCAGAAATATTGTTTCAGTTGTTTTAAAGTGACAGTTTTTAATCCGAGCTGCATTTATTGTGTGTTTCATCTGATTTCAGTAAAGTTTTTGAGTTTGCATGCCGGGTTTCTCTCAGTTTGCATGTCCTCAGTGCTGAATCAGCTGCTGGTCAACACTCCCATAATTCATAGCTCCTACACGGTGGAATCTGCCATTTTAATTTTCTCTGACCCTTACCCTTAATTTCCTCACTGCATTTCCTGTGTTTTAACACCCAGAAGCTGCTGCCTTCTAAATTAAATTCACAAATTGGTTTGTGAGGACTGCTGCTCCACCTGCAGGTTTTACACCCAGCCTCTTATTATCAAGCAGTTTAATCAGAATAAGGGTCAGTGTGTTGGCAGGCTGCGGTCAGACCAGTTTTATACTCAGCTGAGTAGATTATTGTTGTGTGACTTCCTGTTCAACATGTGTGTGTGTGTGACCTTTAATCTCTTCCTGCTGTGTGTTAAGGTGTTTATGGCGACGTGATGAGAGTGAAGATTCTCTTCAACAAGAAGGAGAACGCTCTGGTTCAGATGTCTGACTGCACACAGGCTCAGCTAGGTAACGACTGCACACGCTCACATACACACACTGTATATGATAATTAAATAATTAAAACTTGCTGGAAGAAATACCATATTAACCCATTTAGGCCTAAAACGCCTGTAAAACCTAATAAGCCCCTAAAACCTGAAGTTTTTCTGTAAATTCAACAGAAGTGTCAACGCTTCATACTAATAATAGATTTTTCAGCCTCTGTAGCAGATAGAAATTAAATTCAAAAAGTATTTGAGAGCTTATAGCTGTTATATCTGAGCTCCCTCCGCTATAGTCGTCTTCCGCCATGATTTCAAAGTTCTGGAAAAGAAGGAAAAGCCAACATTTCCATATTAACCCATTTAGGCCTGAAACGCCTGGAAAAATGCCTGGAAAACCTCTGGGCGATTTTAAAATAACCCCCTAAAAAAGGGGTCTCAAACTCAAATTACCTGGGGGCCATTTGGGGCAGTATCAAAATGACCAAAAAAAGGCACAAAATTATTTTTAAAAAAGACACAAAATGACACAAAAAAGACACAAAATGACCAAAAAAGACACAAATTGACTGACAGAATACTAAATTACTTAAAAAAAGACAAAATGACCAAAAAGCCACAAAATGACCAAAAGATACACAGAATTACCACAAAAAAGACTCAATTATCAAAAAAGACACAGAATTATTAAAAAAGACACAAAATGACCCAAAAAAGACACAAAATTATTTTAAAAAGTTTTTACCAAAAAAAGTAATTAAAGGGACCTTCCACACACAACACGTTAAAGTGCCATTCATATAAAACTCACATTAAACTTTCATATCAAGGTGAGGGCCACAATTGGTGCGTGGGCCGCAAGTTTGAGACCCCTGCCCTAAAACCTTTTTTCTGTAAATTCAACAGAAGTGTCAACTCTTCCTACTAAATAATAGATTTTTCAGCCTCTGCTGATAGAAATTAAATTCAAAAAGTATTTGAGAGCTTATAGCTGTTATATCTGAGCTCCCTCCACTATAGTCGTCTTCCACCATGACTTCAAAGTTCTGGAAAAGTCTCATGATGCATTGTGACACTCCTACATGTATTGTGATGCATTTCATTGGCCAAGAGACTGAAAATAGGTGGAAAAAAAACTACAAATACTACAAAATGACATATCCTCTTTCCCGGCTTTAATGGTAGAATAAAGCAACAGCGCCCCGGTTTTAATGGTAGAAATGCAGTAATGCTTTCCCGCCTTAAATGTGTTGAGGCAAGCAACTAAAAAACCCATAAACACATAATTCAGGAAAAATGAAATATGAAGCAATTACTTCTGTTATCCATTGAGAAACTTGAGTTCGTCACCTGTCTGTCTGCAGCCATGAGCCACCTGAGCGGCCAGCAGCTGCACGGGAAGCCTCTGCGCATCACGCCGTCCAAACACACGAGCGTTCAGCTCCCCCGTGAAGGCCACGAGGACCAGGGCCTGACCAAAGACTACAGCAACTCCCCGCTGCACCGCTTCAAGAAGCCCGGCTCCAAAAACTACTCCAACATCTTCCCGCCTTCCGCCACCTTACATCTCTCCAACATCCCGTAAGTCGTCCAGCTGCAGGAGCAAGAACGTCCTCAACGCCTGCAGTCCAAACTGAGGACACTTAGTACACCTGACTGAAAGTACCAGGAACTTTAATTTTACTGCTTTGTGTTTGCAGCCCGTCTGTGGTCGAGGAGGATCTCAAGATGCTGTTTTCCTCCTCAGGAGCCATGGTCAAGGCCTTCAAGTTCTTCCAGTGAGTCTTTTGTTTCCTGGCTCTGCTCTTAAAGCTTTATTGATGCTTGACCTCTCCCTAAAGTAACTGAAACCCTTCAGTCTATGTAGAAGCCTTCATCAATTTCTCTGGAGCGTTTTTCTTGCCATGAAGCATTTCTCCTACAACCTTTTATCTTTTAAAAGAAATCGTAAAACCCATTTTTATTCACTGGCTTTTAACTTAACATGAGCATTTGCTCTGTTTTATTTGTTTTTATTTGTTCTTTGGGTTTTTTTTTTAATTAAGATTAATTTTAAAACCCACTTTTATTTACTGGTTTTTACCCAGCTTGAGACTCGCTCTGTTTTTATTGTTGGTCTGTCCCACCATGTACAGCACTTTATTTATATAGCCCTTTAAGACAGTGTTAATTGATACAAAGTTGATTTGATTTATAGCTGCCCCCTTACCCTAAAGTCTTTGTGCTTGCCAGAATTTTCTTTTTCTTTGCTCCTCCTCCTCGCCCTGCAGCCCACGTCCTTCTTCTGAAGCAGCTGCTATTCTTGCTTCATTCACCCTAACCCTTAAGTTCCTGCCTTTTCTATTTGCCCTATCCAGAATCTCTCAGGTTTTAGTGAAGCCCACATTCTTGCACTGAATTCCCTGTTCTTTTAGTATCCTGACGCCTTCATCTTGTTCCTTTGTCTTTACCTCCAAGCCTTTGTACTTCCCCAGAAGTCCTTATACCTGTCTTGACATTTTCTCAAGCCCTCATTTTGGCTCAAACAGTTAGTCCTTCCCTTGAATCCCTTATTCCTGCACTTGCCCCAAAGACTCTGTGCCTGCCCTGGCCCAAAAGTCCTGAAGTCTTCACCATTGATCTATAGTCCTTAGGGCTTCACCCTTGCCCTAAAGCAATGAAGCCTTTGCCCTTGCCCAAAAGTTCCTGTATTTGCCTTATCTCAAAGTCTTCTTCTGTGCCCAAAAGTCCACGTACTTGCTATATTCCGAAGACCCAAAAGTCCCTTTACTTGCCATTTCCTGACGACTTCATCCTTGCCCCAAAAGTACCCATAATTGCCTTATGTTGAAGACTTCATCCTTGCCCCAAATGTCCCTATACTTGCCTTATCCCGTAGTCTTTATCCTTTCCCAAAAGTCCATGTGCCTGCCATATCCCAAAGACTTCATCCTTGCCCAAAAGTCCCTGTACTTGCCTTTTCCCGTAGTCTTAATCCTAGCCCAAAAGTCCCTGTGCTTGCCATATCCTTATGTATTCATCTTTGCCCCAAAAGTCCCTGTGCTTGCCATATCCTGAAGAATTCATCGTTGCCCAAAAATCTCTGTACTTGCCATATCCCGAAGCCTTTATTCTTGCCCAAAAGTCCCTGTACTTGCCATATCCCGAAGACTTCATCCTTGCCCCAAAAGTACCCATGCTTTCCTTATGTTGAAGCCTTCACCCTTGCCCAAAAGTCCCTGTACTTGTCTTCATCCCTTCCCTGAAGCCTTTGTCTATTGCCCTGTCCTGAACCAGTAATTCATGCCTCGTCTCAAATCTCTTCCCTTTATCATATTCCATCATGTGACCTGTGTAGAGTCTGACAACCTGCTGGTTTCTCTTTCAGGAAGGACCACAAGATGGCTCTGATCCAGATGGGCTCAGTGGAGGAGGCCATCGAGTCCCTCATCGAGTTCCACAACCACGACCTGGGAGAGAACCACCACCTGCGAGTCTCCTTCTCCAAGTCCTCCATCTGAGCCTCGGACTCCACCATCTGACTCGTCGACTCGATGGTGTCCACTACACTCCGATCATTCCAACGCATGTCTGCAGAAACCACCGTGAAGTCTGGTGTGATGTTAAATTATTCTTTTAAATTCATTTTTAGGTTCTTTGCCTTTTAAAGAGGATTAGGGTCATGTTTAAGGATCAGTGGAGTTCTGAAAGGAAGTCAGAATTCGGGATTTAATCTCAGAAGTCGAAGAAAAAAGTCAGTTTGTGGGGATTTTTTGGAAAACAAACCTGAATCCTCAGATTGTAGTCGGAGTTCAGACTGTGATCAGTCGTTTATTTGTGTCTTCGTTTTGAAGTTGTTACATTTTAGCCGCTCTTGCCTTTTGACTTTAATTCTGGAATGAAAGACAAGTTTATTTCTTGGGATCACTGACTAAAGTTCTTCAAATTCCGACTTTATGAACTCAGAATTCTTTCTTTAATCTCTGCTTCACAGTTCTCCTGTGGTCCTAATCCTCTCCCTTAAAGTTTCCCCTATGAAGTAACGCTTCTGTCTTTAAATTATCGGCTCTGGCGGTTTTTGGGAAGTCGTGTATTTACCCTGGAGCTGTCAGATCTCCGTCTGGGCCACGTTAAGAAAGGCTTAGTTCGGCCTTCAGATGATCCCTGTGCCTTATTCCTGAAGTCAGAATGACCTCAACTTTGACATGTAAAAAATTTAAAAAAATCTCCCATCATGCCTCTGTAAATTGGCAAAGAGCAGGTTTACAGTTGAAAAAGGTTTACTGTTGATGTATTTCAGATATATCCTTATTTTATGTGTATTTTATTGGTGTTGTTTTCCTTTATGTTAGTGTTTTGTACTGCTGGTTACTGTAGCGACAAACATGTGAACGGATTCTGTTTTAGCGGGTTTGCTGGTCTCTAGGCCTTAGATGCTCTTTTTTTTTATTTTATTCTATTCCTCTTTGATTTCTTTATTTCCATGTATGCAATCACGTTTTATTCAAATCAAATATTGTAGCAATATTTTAATCATTCCTGAACTTTGACTTGTTTTTGGTGTCTTGGCGAACTCGGCGGTTCTTCTGCTGCTTTTTACAATCTGACGAATGTTGTTTTGTTTCTCTTGTCGTGTCGTGTCGGGTTTGTGAATCACGATGTTAGCTCGTCTCGTCTCTCGCGTTGCCTCTCTGAACGGTTTTATTTATAAGTTTGTGATCCACTACAGCTGAAACCAAAAACGGCCTTCTAGATGCAAACAAATCCGCCTGCCTCAGGTTTCTGGTTTTAAGGACTTCAAATGAAAAAAAAAAGATGGAAGACGGTGAACTGGTTGAGGCGTTGATGTTTTTCCTGTGGGAATGTTTTTATTAATTTCTCGACCGCTTCACTGGATTCAACCCGCTGGTGCGACTTCAGTCTCTATCGCAAAACCAGATACGACGTGGAGTGCCTTCAACGCAGCGCCGAGTCGGACATCAGGTATTAATTCCTCTTTATTCCACAATGAAAGTTTGACGGAGAAGAATCCCCGCCGCCGTCACAAACGTACTGAAACCAGAAGGTGCTGGTTTGGTTTATCTGTGTGTCTTAATATTATTACGTCGACATTCCAGCTGCTCAGACGTCCACCT
Organism: Centropristis striata; assembly: GCF_030273125.1. Taxonomy (NCBI): domain Eukaryota; kingdom Metazoa; phylum Chordata; class Actinopteri; order Perciformes; family Serranidae; genus Centropristis; species Centropristis striata. The sequence goes on along the minus strand of NC_081525.1, from coordinate 3,575,670 downwards.
GAACTTCAGCGTGACGGAGCTTCACCCTCTGAACCCAAGCAGTCGTGATGCGTTCAAGACACCTGGGAAACTCAAACGGTCGCCAAGTTTAGGTTCTTTGTCCTTCTTCAGGACCAAACGGAACAGAAATCCTGATTCAGACCTGCTCCTCAGAAGAACTGTGTGATGGACTAAGTGTCCAAAGTGTCTCAAATTAAAGTCAAACATTGTTAAATGAACGTGGTTAAAACTCTTGTTTGGCTTCTTGAATCTCTTTTAGACGAAATGCTTCACATTCCACCAACATGGATTCGAGTTTTGAACCATTTGGAGTTTTTCCACTAAAAGAAATTAGTTCAGAACCTTAAAAAAAAAGTTTTTTTCAGACCTAAAGTCCAGAGTTTGTCGGACAAGTTTTGGTTTCTCCCAGGTGCTTTGAACGCATCACAGCCCTTCAGAGTCAGGTGGGACAGGTGGGACAGGACTGGGACCAGTCAGTCAGTGAGTGGAGGTGGAGGGTTGAACTGTACATACGTGTTTTATATGACATGTCTGAGAGCTGAGTGGTGGTTTTATATCTGATGTATATTTTGATCGACCGGTTCTGAGCCTTACACTGTTTGTGTCACAAAAAAAACAGATTAAATCACTTTTTATCTAAAAAGCTCTGAGACACGAGTCGTCTGTTTGTAACAAACACTTTAAAATGTTTGTTGTTGTTGTTTGTTGTGATGAAAATAAAAAGAGGAAATGCTGACTGCATGAAAACAGACTTTAATAACTTTAATGATGTGTTTGTTCAACAAGTAAATATTCACTCAGTACATTTACTCTAGTTCTGTACTTAAACTACACATTTAAGGTACTCGTACTTTCCTTGAGTATTTCTACTTCACTACATTCTGATGTTTATTAATTAAAATGTAAATTAAACTGATGGTTTCAGCTGTACTTATATTAACTGTCAATTAGTATATAAATCAATTAGTTGATTGACAGGGTAAAGAAATTGAAACTATTTTGTTGATTGAAGTCATTTTTCATGGTTTTCCTTTAAATATTCAAAATTTAAGGAAAAATCTTAATGTTTTAATCATTTTTCTTTATTTTGAATTCTTCCAATTTTTTTTGAAAATATTTTTTATTTAGTTTGAATAATTTTAATGTTAAATATTTTGAATGTCTTGACTGATCAGCACCAGCAGGTGGCAGCAAACACAAAGACACCATGAGAAACACACTGACTTTGTATTGTGTATTATTACATTATATTACAGTATTGTTGGTACATAATATATTAGTATTACTCAGCTCAAACTGTAGTTTGATGTTTGTAAACGTGACAAAGATGAACAGAATTTCATTATTTGAGACGAACAGGAACTATTATATTCATAATTCAGGAAAAAAAACAAGAAAAAAACTGACAAAAAAAATGTTTGTTACATTTCACTTTAACATTTATGTCCAATGTTTGTTTTTCAAAGCCATGTTTACAAAATTGTTTTTTTATAACCATATAATATGTTTCCAATGTTTGTTTTCTTAAGCATTTTTATTAATGGTTACCAAAAATAATTAACCATTCCATATTTCAGCAGCATTTAATGGTTTTTAAAATAATAAATGAATACAGTGAAGATGCTTTTCCACCCACAGGTATGATTATGATTTATACCAAAATTATCACAATAACGGAAATGTAAATTATATTATGTAATTTAAACGTTTTTTAATGACAATCCTGGATATCAGTCTGAAACGAAGTTGTGTGAGAAGATACAAAAAATAAGTTTATAAAAGATAGTTTTTAGTTTCTAAAAAAATTATGCAAAGATCAACTTCAAATTACTTAAAAAGAAAAAGAAATGGGCATCATGAAGGTGACGTGTTTATTACTGTAATTTTTGTTATCGAAGGGAAACAAAATGCAGAGCTTCAGAAACATAAATCAGCTTAATTACAGCCGAGTATGTGCTCAATCACAAATAATTTAACTTCTGATTGTTAATGTGTTTGTCATGTTTTTGAGCCCATAAATAAATAAATACATGTAAACTCCAAACAACAGCAGAGAAACGAAAAAAAAAATCTTAAAAATACAGAAAAAAAACTAAATCTGCCTATAACAAACCTTAAAAATCGGATTAATTATTTAATTTTTACTATTTGATGCTGTTTTTCAAGCTAAAGCAACAGAAGAAGAAGGAGGAGAGGAGGAGGGAGCGCTGGAGATAATAAAACAGTAGAAGAAGTGAAGCGTTCAGTCCTGAGGAAACTCCAACAGAAGATCTGAAGCTTTACAGACTGAAGGAAGTTCATATCCGTGTCTTCTTCTTATCCCCCCACCCCGCCCCCCCTCTGTACTGGACCAGTGACACGCAGCCGAACAAAGAGGGATTGTGGGAAAAAAAAAAACGCCGGCACGCCAGCTTGGTCAGATCTCCCAGAGAGCTGTCAAACAGAGAGCGATCCAGTCTGAGCTAAAAGTTTTTACATAATCCTCCAACACACACAGAAGTACTCACAACTTGTATTTCAGTAAAAGTACCAACAGCACGCTGTAAAAAACTCAGTTACAAGTAAAAGTCCTGCATTCAAAACAAAAAGTACCAAACAAAGTAAAGTGTCGGCTGAGGCTCATCCTCAGATTCGGTTCTTACCTTTTTATTTCTGCGTCTCGTTCTGTCATATTGACGACATACCAGCAACAGAAAGCTTTCACTACAGCTTCACTGTCTTTATCTGGAGATTTATTTTAGTATGAACACTTTTTAAGTGCCAACAAGTGTCACGAATGTTGTGAAAAAAAGGTTTTCTCCACATATTGTACATATTGAAGTATTATCATGTTTCCAGCCTCTCCTGTCCTCTCCTCTCTGCTCTGTGTAAACAGATTTTCAGTGAAATAATGACGTAAAATGACCAAAAAAGAAAGAAAAAAATACACAATGACACAAAAAGACACAAAATGACCAATTAAAGGACACAAAATGACCAAACAAAGACACAAATTCACCATAAAAGGACACAAAATTACCAAAAAAGGCACAAAATGACCAAACAAAGACAGAACTACCGAAAAAAGGCACATAATTACCATAAAAGGGCACAAAGGACAAAAAATGACCAAACAAAAATACAAAATGACCAAAAAAGACACAAAAAACTAATGACATACAAATCCCAAAAAAGCACACAAAATGACCAAAAAAGTAAAACTAAGACAAAATGACCAATTAAAGGAAACAAAATCTCCAAAAAGGACACAAAATGACATAAAATGACCAAAACAGTTTTCCAGTCTCTCCTGTCCTCTCCTCTCTGCTCTGTGTAAACAGATTTTCAGTGAAATAACAACGTAAAATGACCAAAAAAGAAAGAAAAAAATACACAATGACACAAAATGACCAATTAAAGGACCCAAAATGACCAAAAAAGACACAAAATTATCAAACAAAGACACAAATTTACCATAAAAGGACACAAAATGACCTAAAAAGACACAAAATGACCAAAAAAGGCACAAAATTACCGAACAAAGACAGAACTACCAAAAAGGCACATAATTACCATAAAAGGGCACAAAAAGGACAACAAAATGACCAAACAAAAATACAAAATGACCAAAAAAGACACAAAAAACAAATTACATACAAATCCCAAAAAAGCACACAAAATGACCAAAAAAGAAAAAAACTAAGACAAAATGACCAATTAAAGGAAACAAAATCACCAAAAAAGGACACAAAATGACCAAACAAAGACACAAAATGACATAAAATGACCAAAACAGTTTTCCAGTCTCTCCTGTCCTCCTGTAAACAGATCCTCAGTAAATATTTGTCACGTGACCATTGATCTCAGCACAATCAATCATGTCTTCAGTGTCTCTGGGGAGAATTTAATGTTTTTAACAGGATCTGGTTGATTTTAAATGACATATGGAGAATGAAGAGATTCTGACACAAATATCAACATTTTAAACTTAGTTTTGGTCACTTTTTTACTTTGTTACACATGATTCTTTCAAGAACCAATGGAAAATTAAAACACAACATTAATCATGTGACTCAGCGTCAGTATGTTTTTACGGTTACAGCAGTTTATATGAAAGTCTTTCTCTTCCATCACCTCCTCCTCCTCCTCTAAGGATGATGGACAGTTCAGAGGAGACGTCCCTCGGCTCCTGTAAAGACGCTGATTAAAGATTTTCAGTTGATCTTTGATACTTTTTTAATCTCCGTCCTCCTTGAAGATTTTTTCTCTCCCCTCACCTCCTTTGTGCTCTTTCTTTCCTTCCTGTCCTCGTCTCCCCTCCTTTCGTCTGAACTTCACCCTCCTCGTCCTCTTGTTCCTTCACACTCTGACTCCTCGTTTAAAAATGAACAAACGTTTTGAAGCTGGCCGCTTTCTTTCCTCACTACATTTATAACTCGGTTGATTCAATGGACGGATCTGTAAAACCGAGTTTCTCCAGAAAAACAATAGCACAAAGCATCACATTAAATCTTGTGATGCAGTGTCCTCTAAAGTGTCCTCAAGTGAAGAAAATAAGATGCAGTGCCCTTTAAAGTATCCTTAAGGTTAGAAAACGAGATGCAGTGCCCTCTAAACTGTCCTTTAGGTTGGAAAACGAGATGCAGTGCCCTCTAAAGTGTCCTTAAGGTTAGAAAACGAGATGCAGTGCCCTCTAAAATGTCCTTAACTGAAGAAAACGAGATGCAGTGCCCTCTCAAGTGTCCTTAAGGTTAGAAAACAAGATGCAGTGCCCTCTCAAGTGTCCTTAAGGTTAGAAAACGAGATGCAGTGCCCTCTCAAGTGTCCTTAAGGTTAGAAAACGAGATGCAGTGGCCTCTCAAGTGTCCTTAAGTGAAGAAAATGAGATGCAGTGCCCTCTCAAGTGTCCTTAAAGTTAGAAAACGAGATGCAGTGCCCTCTCAAGTGTCCTTAAGGTTAGAAAACGAGATGCAGTGGCCTCTCAAGTGTCCTTAAGTGAAGAAAATGAGATGCAGTGCCCTCTCAAGTGTCCTTAAGGTTAGAAAACGAGATGCAGTGCTCTCTAAAGTGTCCTTAACTGAAGAAAATGAGATGCAGTGCCCTTTAAAGTGTCCTTAAGGTTAGAAAACGAGATGCAGTGCCCTCTCAAGTGCCCTTAAGGTTAGAAAACGAGATGCAGTGCCCTCTCAAGTGTCCTTAAGGTTAGAAAACGAGATGCAGTGGCCTCTCAAGTGTCCTTAAGTGAAGAAAATGAGATGCAGTGCCCTCTCAAGTGTCCTTAAGGTTAGAAAACGAGATGCAGTGCTCTCTAAAGTGTCCTTAACTGAAGAAAACGAGATGCAGTGCCTTCTAAAGTGTCGTTAAGGTTAGAAAATGAGATGCAGTGCCCTTTAAAGTGTCCTTAAGGTTAGAAAACGAGATGCAGTGCCCTCTCAAGTGTCCTTAAGGTTAGAAAACGAGATGCAGTGCCCTCTCAAGTGTCCTTAAGGTTAGAAAATGAGATGCAGTGGCCTCTCAAGTGTCCTTAAGTGAAGAAAATGAGATGCAGTGCCCTCTCAAGTGTCCTTAAGGTTAGAAAACGAGATGCAGTGCTCTCTAAAGTGTCCTTAACTGAAGAAAACGAGATGCAGTGCCCTCTAAAGTGTCGTTAAGGTTATAAAATGAGATGCAGTGCCCTTTAAAGTGTCCTTAAGGTTAGAAAACGAGATGCAGTGCCCTCTCAAGTGTCCTTAAGGTTAGAAAATGAGATGCAGTGGCCTCTCAAGTGTCCTTAAGTGAAGAAAATTAGATGCAGTGCCCTCTCAAGTGTCCTTAAGGTTAGAAAACGAGATGCAGTGCTCTCTAAAGTGTCCTTAACTGAAGAAAACGAGATGCAGTGCCCTCTAAAGTGTCGTTAAGGTTATAAAATGAGATGCAGTGCCCTTTAAAGTGTCCTTAAGGTTATAAAATGAGATGCAGTGCCCTCTAAATTGTCTCTAAGGTTAGAAAATGAGATGCAGTGTCTTCTAAAGTGTCCTTAAGTGAAGAAAATTAGATGCAGTGCCCTCTAAAGTGTCCTTAAGGTTATAAAATGAGATGCAGTGCCCTCTAAATTGTCTCTAAGGTTAGAAAATGAGATGCAGTGTCTTCTAAAGTGTCCTTAAGTGAAGAAAATTAGATGCAGTGCCCTCTAAAGTGTCCTTAAGGTTAGAAAATGAGACGCAATGTTCTCTAAAGTGTCCTTAAGGTTAGAAAATGAGATGCAGTGTCCTCTAAAGTGTCTTTAAATAAAGATCATGGGATGCAGTGTCCTTAAGTGTAGGAAACAAGATGCAGTGCCCTCTAAAGTGTCTTTAAGGTTAGAAAACGAATTGCAGTGCCCTCTTAAGTGTCCTTAAGGTTAGAAAACGAGATGCAGTGCCCTTAAATTAAGAAATCGAGATGCAATGCCCTATGACGTGTCCTTAAGGTTAGAAAACAATATGCAGTGCCCTCTAAAGTGTCCTTAAGGTTAGGAAACGAGATGCAGTGCCCTTTTGTGTTTTATAATGACAAACATTAATGTTTTCATCACTTTAATGTTGCAGCTTGTGAAGTTGGAGCTCATTTTAATGACTTTATGTACTGCTGGGAAGTTTATGAATTCTAACAGGGGATCATTTTATGTTTATTCATAACAATGTAACATCATCAATATGTGATTAAAATATGTTTTAATTAAATCAGAATCAAATAAATAAATAAAACTGTTGGATGAATGTAGATCAGTAAAAAGTTCAATGTTTTCTCTGAGATGTAGTGGAGTAGAAGTATAATGTAAAGTAAAGTACAAGTAGCTGATAATGAAGTACTGTACTTTGTCCACTAATGAAGAAGCTGTTTGCAGGTTAATGCATTGAGTTGATGAAATGATATTAAAGAAGCGTCCTGCTGCTTCCTGTTGCACTCACAGAGCTCTGTGTGTTGTGACAGCACTTCAGTGTTTCTCCTCTGAGGTGAAGTGATGTTTTTGATATTTCGGGACTTTTCGGGGCCAGCGGGGAACATATTGGCTGAGCTCACCCAGGTGTGCTAATGCCTGGTGGGCAACTACTTTAAATGCTAATTCCGCCGCCGCCTTCCATCCCGCGCCCTCAAACAGCAGCTAACGACCTCCGAGCCAATCTCTTCCCGCACATTTCCTCGTCCTCCTCCTCCTCCGCTCGGCTGCTCCCCGCCGAGTGGCCGCCGCAAACAAACACAACATGGCTGTCAGACGGCTAATCCTCAGACGGCGGCGTGTTTGTCTGGCGCGCCGCTCGACGAGCAGTCACGCGTGTTTGACGTGTTTGAGGGGGAGAAGAAGAAGAAGAGGAGGGTCTCAGCGTGCGGCTAATGGCCGTCCGGCTGACAGGTCCATCATGGATTTAACCGGCCGCCTCGGCTGCTTTGCATCCGGCTGACAGCTCCGGCGCTTCTGCCTAAAAGGCGGATTATGCAAACGTTCGGTTCACTGGCCTCCATCACCAACACCGGCTCCATCAGCCCCCCCCCCCCCCCCCCCACGGGCCCGGCTCGCTCCGTCCTGCAGAGAGCCGCCAGGTGATTCTGTCCACGTGTGATGAGACGTGAATAATCGGCCATTTTCAGCCGGCGGCTCATAATTAACCCTTTAATTCTCTTTAATTCACTGTACACACACACACACACGGCCGGCGGGTCAATTAAAGGCTGATGGACGCATCAGCAGACGCTCCATTAAACCGTCCGTCCGTCCGTCTTTGGGCCTCCTGCAGAGACGCTGCGTCTCCTTCAGGAAGGACAAACGGAGACACAGCGGGACTCCTCCAGGATCTGAAGCTTCTAGCAACAAAGAAACACCTCAGAGGTGGTTTAAGGATCCGCAGCAGGTTCACAGTCAGAGGTCAGAGGTCAGCTCTGAATAGGAAGGCTTCTGATTGGTCGACAGGATGAATTCACCTGACACACACACACACACACACACACACACACACACCTGAGTTATCGAGCTGACTCATTATGACTTCCTGTCTGTAACTGACTCCATTAACTGGAGAACTAATTAACATTCAGGTTTAATTTCCTTCTGCAGAGTCATCGACCCTCCTGTTTGACTTTAAATGGATCATAATTTACTAAATGAACATCATGTTGTACTGAAGAAGACTTGAAACTAACGACTGAGACCATAAACTCTACACTAAATTATGAGAATGTTTAATGAGCTTTCAAATCATCTTCTCATAGACTTCTATACAGTCAATCTTCTGGTGGAGTTGCCCCCTGCTGGACGTTACACAGAATGACTAAATATCCGGATACAGGTGCAAAGTAATGACAAAGCACACAAAAAACAAATGCCGACCAATCAGGAGTCAGTTACAGCTGTCAATCATGATGTCACCGCCCCGTTTTACCGAATCAAATAACTAATTAAAACCAAACTGATCAGAAAAATGAACATTTGAACGAACATCAGCGTGATAAGAAAACGACCTGAAATGACAGAAATTCACAGGTTTTAAAAAAAATATATATTTAGTGTTTTGTTGTGGTGTGTGTATTTGTGTGTGTGCGTGTGTGTAGAGCTTAATTCCCTCTAACAAACCTCACCCAGACAAATATGACATCATCAGTGAGGCTGATGTTACCTGCTCCAGATGTTTCATCCAGCTGCAACAAGAACAGATGATGTAACGTTCTCTCTCTCTCTCTCTCTCCTTCTCTCTCTCTCTCTCTCTCTCTCTCTCTTTCCTTTCCCTCTCTCTCTCACTCTCTCTCTCTCTCTCTCTCTCTCTCTCTCTCTCTCTGGTCAGTGGATGTCGAACGCCCGATGCTCTCTGCATTTATTCATGGAGCCTCTGAAAGTTTAATAGAGCAGCTCCATTAATCTGTGAGCCCGCTTTAAAAGCAAGAATTAAAGATTCATCCCTCTCTCTCTCTCTCTCTCTCTCTCTCTCTCTCTCTCACTCTCTCTCTCTCTCTCTCTCTCTCTCTCTCTCTCCCCCCCTCCCTCCTTGCTGACACTGAAATATTTATGATGCTGAATCACTGGATGAGAGGAGACTCCTCGCTGCATCACAGACACACAAACTCTGACAAACATCAGATCCATACATACACTCACAGCAGCACACTATTTTTCCTTTATATTTTTTCTTTATTTTTCTTTCTTTCTTTTTTTAAATTATGTATGTAAGTATTTGTTTATTTTAAATTATTAATGTTTTTTTTAAACATTTTTTTATTTACATTTTTATTTTTAATTAATTAATTAGTTTATTTATTTATTATATAAATAATGCAGATATTCCACCTGCTCCGTCACGTGTCACGTTATACATTCAGCTTTTGTTTCATCAGAGTGACGTCACAGATCATTAATTTAACACTTCCTGTGAAGATGGTGTTTCACATTAAAAGCCTGCATTACGTTTATTTATAGCTCTAATCACTTTTTATGTGTTTATTTCTTTATTAGATCAGATCAAACCAACTGAGATAAAATCTTTTTTTTTCAGTTGTGAACAAGCTGAGGAACTTTTATTTTACAAACAAACAAACAAATCCCCAAAAATGCTGTGACGCTCTGAAAAGCACAATACAATAATTTACAAATATTTTTCTTCCTTCAGATGAACACAAGACAAGAAATCTAATGATCAAACTGTAAACTGTAAATATAAACACTTGTTCTGCTTTTGATGCATTTTTATTTACGTTTTTCACAGCGTCCCAACTTTTGTGGAATTAGGTTGTAAAATAAAAGTCAAAATATCACATTACAGATAGTTCAGAATATAAACTAGTTACCACACATGAACAGAAGAAGATAAATATTAACAGATAACTCACATATCTACTGACAAAAGGGAGGAATTAAGATATTCATATAATTATGTTTTATCTTTGTTTGAAACTATTCAAAGAGACGAAAAGTTCAGTCTGCAGGTCATTCAAACACAAACAATCAAATAAAAATATATCTTATAATAAATTAATTCTACAACAAAAAGTAAATCAACTTCATCAGAAATGCTGAAATACTTTAAGTGCTGCATTCAAGGACAGTAATTGTAGGCTTTTAATGTGAAACATCAGCAGGAAGTGTTGAATTTTACTGACAGCTGAAGAAAAAAAGATAAAGTAGAAATAATGAACTTCAGTGGGTGATGTGTGTGTGTGTGTGTGTGTGTGTGTGTGTGTGTGTGTGTGTGTGTAATGCGCGGTGCGGCCTGCAGGAGGCGCTGCTGAGCTTCACTCAGCACGAGATTAAACCCACAGCCGTTAATATTCACTAGTAAACAAGTGATGAAAATAAAACATAAAGACAAATAAAATATAATTTAAAAAAGTAACAACTATTTACATTATATAAAAGATAAATACAGAAATGCAAAATGAAGAATAAAATGACTAAAAATAAAAAAATAAGAGCAAAAGACAAGATTAGATGCAGAATTAATAAAACAAAACAATATAAAATGTATAGCGAAATATAAAAGCACAACGGAAAATAAATACAAGATATTAACAGGATAAATATCTAAAAAATACATATTTTTATATATATTTAATATATGTATGTAAAATAAATTTATGAACATAAAAGATGTAATTTAGACATACATACAAATTAAATTAAATGACATTAAATTAACTATCAACTACATTCAAGATGTAAACAAGGCATTAATTCTTACAAATAAAGCAAAATTAAATTAAAACAGCTATATAATCCATATATTTATGTATATTTTTAAATAGATATTCACTGGGCATTGGTCAGAGGGAACTTAGATTACAGATGAAAACATAGATTTTCATGCACTAATGAATTTATAGATTTTGGTCTATTTTTCCTCAATTATTTTTTTATTTTATTTCACTTTTTCTGTCTTGATTTATCAGAGATTTGTACAAAACCCACAAAACATATCCTTAACAAGAAAATAACTTCCTATGAAGATAAAGTTACTTTTCGAAGCTTCTATTTTTGAAAAACTTTTCCTGGTCCGTTGTTTCCTGTTCAGACACAGTCACATCTCAGGCTTTTATTCTGTTAAACTTCTCGTTGCTTCTATCCCAAGATTCCTGTTTACACAGATACCATTCTGGGCTTTTATTTTGAAGGCCTAGCTCATCACCGTGAGTCCCAACAACAAAATATTAGTATCGTCAGAAAGAAAAGTCTCTGCTGGACGTGATGATGTAGGTTTCTTGTCTCTAGTAAAAGAAATGTGAGAAAGATGTCAGGTTAGAAAACTGTGTTTTTCTGTTTTCCTCTAGAAATGTCTGGTCCCAGTTCTCATTAGTCTCTATGGGACAGTTGGTTGGAGTTGCTGTCACATTCAGGCTCTCTGAGACAAATCTGTACGTCCGACTGATTCCAGAGTAGGATGTCTGCGACCAGGACGAATTTCTCAACAATCTGCCCTAAATATGATTTATGAAGAGTTAAAGTTGTGGGAACCAGCACAGGTTTTTCAGACATTTTCCAGAAATTTCCAGCCTCTCTCCACTCTAGCTGTGATGTCATCCACTCTAATTCTGAACATTCCGTCCAATACACACCCATTATAAACTCTGAAACGCTCCGATAAAAACACAAAACATGAACTCCAATACTGTGAAAACCGTGCTGTCGATCAAAATGTCCTTTTGTCCCAATAAAGTCCCAAGTCTTGTGACCTGTTTAAAGTTTTAATCATCTTTCTACCTCAAAGTTTAACAAATATGTACAGCACCAAAGTGAGGTGTTTCTGAGCTCTTTACGCCCGTTCTTTACTTTGAGTTCCCGTTATTTCCTTTGAGAAATTTATCACATTTTTTGTGATTTTTACAAAAATGGTGGAGCAAATCTCTGACGAAAGACAAAGCACAACATTCCTGATCATTCCACATGATTTCATGTATTATTTGTTGCTCCACAATAAATAGCAAAATTTCTTGTGATGGTGCACATCAACCACCAGTTATTTTTTCTTTTAGACAGAAATCCTTCATTCATCAAAACTCTACACTTTGATCTTTATTCTGTAAGACTTTTACATCGTTCAGAGCTGATTAACAAACAGATTTACAAAACATTTCATTAATATTATCATGCAGAAATTGATTTTTAATAGTCGCTGACATTATTTTTTGTGATTTATGGAGTGAAACTGCTGCCTGGGAGTCCACATACTTATGGCCATGAGAGAGAGAGAGAGAGAGAGAGAGAGAGAGAGAGACACACACACACAGAAAAAGAGAGAGAGAGAGAGAGAGACAGAGAGAGAGACACACACATACAGAGAGAGATGTAGAGAGAGAGAGAGAGAGAGAGGTAGAGAGAGAGATGTATATATATAGAGAGAGAGAGGTAGAGAGAGAGAGAGAGAGGGTAGAGAGAGGAGAGATGTATAGAGAGAGAGAGAGAGAGGTAGAGAGAGAGAGAGAGAGAGGTAGAGAGAGAGAGAGAGAGAGGTAGAGAGAGAGAGAGGTTAGAGAGAGAGAGAGAGAGAGAGAGGTAGAGAGAGAGAGGTAGAGAGAGAGAGAGAGAGGTAGAGAGAGAGAGAGAGGAGAGAGAGAGAGGTAAGAGAGAGAGAGGTAGAGAGAGAGAGAGAGGTAGAGAGAGAGAGAGAGAGAGGTAGAGAGAGAGAGAGGTAGAGAGAGAGAGAGAGAGAGAGAGTAGAGAGAGAGAGGTAGAGAGAGAGAGAGAGAGAGGTAGAGAGAGAGAGAGAGAGAGAGAGAGAGAGAGAGAGAGAGAGAGAGAGAGAGAGAGAGAGAGAGAGGTAGAGAGAGGTAGAGAGAGAGAGAGAGAGAGCTCGGCAGTAGCTCCGCCCCCCCGGGTCGCTCCGGGAGCAGCTTCTCTCTGAGACAAACGCTCCTCCTGCAGCTGCAACAAACTTTCTTCTTCTCTTTGTCTGGTTTCTGGTTTCTGGTCCGGATCAGCTCGGATCAGCTCGGCTCGGCTCGGTTCTTGCAGCGGCGGAGCGAAGACACCGAGACACGGAAAGTTTGAGTCCGGGAGCAGAGAGGAGGAGGACCCGGAGACCTGGTCCTGCTGCGGGTCAGGAACTTCCAGAGCGGCGGGAGGTGAGAGGAGCTGGTCGGGGTCCGGTGCGTGTCCGCCGGTCGGGGAGACACCAGAGACACAGAGAGGACAGGAACCCGGACCGAGAGCTCCGGGACTCTGATCCGGACTCTGCGCGTAAATGCTGGACCGGGTTTAGCAGGACCGCACATGGACGCAGCAGTCCCCTGCGTGCACGCGCTCCTGCCGCGGGTCTGATCCGGTTCTGAGTGAAACCATGAAAGTTTGGGACACTTGGTGCTCCCGGTGGCGGATCAGGATCAGGACCGGAGCGGGTCTCTGCGCCTCACACCAGAAGAAGAACTAACATGGATTATTGTCGCCGCGCCTGCTGGGAAATATTCAACAGAATGAAGCTGCTGATCGGTCACTATTGATTATTGATCCAGAGTGATTGAGTCCACGTCCCCCGCGGGTCTGCACGCGCTCACAGCTGCTCGGAAGAGACGCGATGTTCGGCGGGACGCCGCGCGCCGCGACGCCGCTCATGGCGCGCTGCGGCCGGCCGCCGCTGCTGCTGCTGCCTCGGCCTGCTGCTCCGGACCTGCGCCGCAGTCACCGACGACCGGCTCATCTCAGACCGGTACGCGGTCTACTGGAACAGCTCCAACCCCAGGTAAGACCCGGACCGAGCCGAGCCGGACCACCGGGGCTGCAGGAGGAGGAGGAGGAGGAGGTGAAGGAGGAGGAGGAGGAGGTGGAACAGAAAACAGCGAAATGTTCCTTTAATCGCTAAAACTTTATTTCATCCTGCAGACAAACTGATTATTAAAAAATTAAAAGGTAATTTGCAAAAACTGATTAATAATGATAATAATAAAACTGCTGTTTTATAATTCTAATTCACACACAAATACACTCCTAGGCCTATATAATGATCATATTTTTGTTTTTATATTGTTATTTTTGTTATTGTCATTATAACTTGTTGTTGATGTTATACATATGTTTTTTTCTATTATCAGTTTTTTTTATTACTTTCTTATAACTAACTTATAACTCAAAATGAATAAACCAACAAAAGTCAGATTTTTTACCTCCTTAAAAAATCAGGATTTATAAAAATATATGTATTTTTTAGATGTTTCCTGGATTACATTTAAATAAATAAAAGCATTAAACCAGTAATATGTGCAGCTCTCTGCAGGCTGACCTCAGGTCTGCTTCACGTCTTTAGAAATGTCACTTGATTTAACTTTAATCTGAATTTAAAGACTTTTCTGCAATTTTAGTGTCAAAATTCTGCAAATAGAAAATAATAAAATGTTACATTTAGAACATATTTAAATTGTACAATCAAATAAAAACCAAAAACCTTCTGAACATCTGAAGAATAAAATCTGCTGCAGTGACGATTCGTCTGCAGAACAATGAAACTTATTGTGTCTGATGTTCGATTATAACGCAGATAAAACAGTAAATATTATGTTTATATATATTTACAGCAGCTATATGTGTGCAGAGACACCAACATGTGTTCAGGTGATATTATTATTATAATTTAAATCATAAAATCTAGTTTTTATTCCAGTGACAGGGTGAAACGTGCAGACGGAGGCCGCGACGTGTCGAAACCACACGACAACATGATGATTCAATAAAACACACAATTAACAACATTTTGATTTTATTCAGGTTAATAATTTCATGCAGAATGTGACAAGAAGTTAATTTATGGTTATTTTTAATATTTCTGTCACAAACGGAATAAAATTAATTCGGTAAAATGTGTAAAATGACATCAAATGTTAAAATTTTAACGATAAATGAGTCGCTCAAGTTGTTCGTTAGGTTTTTATTTAATGTTTAATATCTTAATAAAATGAATAAAATTCAACAATCAAACAATTTTCTGACATTTTATAAAATAAATAATTATTAAATTAACATGTGAAATGATTCTTTATCTGCAGAATGAAATTCAGTTTTTGGGACGGAAACAAATTCTCCCGATAAATAAACTGTAAACGGAGTAAATAGAGTTTTTATTTATTAAAACTTTATTTTTGACTGTTTGAAGTCACGCTGTGTTCCACCTGACCCCGCTCCCCCCTACAGTCCAGCTCCTGCTGTGACCTCTGACCTCTCAGGTGTCTTTTCTTCTTCTTCTTCTTCTTCTTCTGTGGTTTTTCTATAATCTGCAGTTTAAAGATGTTCTGACCCAGAATCCTCTGCAGCGTCAGAGGTCTGAATACTGCAAGTATCACAAGTACTCAGCCGCAGTACTGAAAGTACTCAATGTACCAGCTCTCTGTTCTGGCCTCTGATTGGCTCCTATGCCGTCTGAACCGACCAATAGGAGCCTGTGGTGTTTGAGGCTTTATGGTTTTATTTTGAAGGTCTTACAACAGGAAGGAAATAAATCAGAGAAATTAAAGTCAAACAACAAACACATGTTTCCAATATCAGAGTGTGTGTGTGTGTGTGTGTGTGTGTGTGTGGTCCTCCAGATGTGAGTTTACAGCCTCCTGATCGCAGTACTTCTGTAGTATCTCTGTGGGATTTTATGCAACATTCCTGCAGTATTCATGTGATATTTCTATAGTATTTTCAGTTGTATTTTTGCAGTACTGTCTGCATTCCTTTTGTAGTACTCTAGTAATATTTCTCCAGTGGCAGTGACCAATATCCTGCAGTGTTCCTGTGGTATTTTATGCAACATACGTGCAGTACTCTTGTTGTATTCCTGTACTATTTTCAGTTGTATTCCTGCAGTATTTTCTGCAGTACTCTTGCAGTATTTTCTGCAGTACTCCTGTAATATTTCTCCAGTACTTTTGTAGTACTCTAGTAATATTTCTGCAGTGGCAGTGACCAGTATCTAGTAGTACCTGTGTTTCCGTGGTATTTTATGCAAAATTGCTATAGTTTTTTTGTGATATTTCTGTAGTATTATCTGTAGTAATTGTGCAGTATTTTCAGTTGTACTCTTGCAGTATTTTCTGTAGTTCTCTTGCAGTATTTTCAGTTGTACTCTTGCAGTATTTTCAGTTTTACTCTTGCAGTATTTTAGTTGTACTCTTGCAGTATTTTCAGTTTTAGCCTTGCAGTATTTTCTGTAGTTCTCTTGCAGTATTTTCAGTTGTACTCTTGCAGTATTTTCAGTTGTACTCTTGCAGTATTTTCTGCAGTACTCTTGCAGTACTTTCTGTAGTACTCTTGCAGTATTTTCAGTTGTACTCTTGCAGTATTTTCTGCAGTACTCTTGCAGTATTTTCTGCAGTACTCTTGCAGTATTTTCTGTAGTACTCTTGCAGTATTTTCTGCAGTACTCTTGCAGTATTTTCTGTAATATTTCTCCAGTTTCAGTGACCAGTATCCAGCAGTGTTCCTGTGGTATTTTATGCATCAGTCCAGCTGTGTTTTCCGTCACGTTCCTGCAGTATTCTTGTTGTATTTGTGGAAATTACATAACATTTCTGTCTCATTTTCAGTAGTATTTCTGTGATATTTCACGCATTATTCCTTCAGTATTTTCCGTAATTTTCTTGCAGTACTATAATATTTTTGGCGGTATTTTCTGCAGCATTCTTGCAGCGATCTCAAAATATTTCTGCAGTATTTTGTGTTGTAGTATTCCAGTTTAATGTGAAAAATTGAATTATTGGATAAAAGATATTAAACGCTGAGTCGGCAGAAAACTTGTGACATCACAGCTGATTAAACATTAAAATTGTCGACATCACAAATATTGATACAAACTGTAAAAAATGTTATAAAAACTTTATTCCTATCCAGAAAAAAATATTTACAGCGAAAATAAATCAATAAACTTCAATAATCACTACAGTGTGTGTGTGTGTGTGTGTGTGTGTGTGTGTGTGTGTGTGTGTGTGTGTGTGTCTGTGTGTGTCATCATGCCTGCAGCAGAGATTGTTTCATGTTGTCATATTTTAATAAATCAATTACAGAAACAATAATCAGACAAAATGACACTTATAATAATCAATATTTCCATACATTTTGGAGAAATCTTGAATAAAATGTTGAATATTGCTGAATATTCACATCGTTGTCGTCCAGTAAAACTTGTTTATTTATATCAGCACCATAGTATAATGTGTAGTTTTTTATTTTTGAGCTCTGTGACGAAGATTTCACATCATTTTAATAATAATTATTATGATAAAAAACATGTTTTTGACGTGAGAAACATTCAGACGAGACACAAATTGTTTTCTGTGACCTGATGTGACCTCGGCCTGTTTCTAATGTTTCATACTCTGAAATACTCAGAAGTACTCTGATATACTCTGATATACTCTGAAGTACTCTGTGGTTTTATTATTCTGATGCTGTTGATGCTTCAGTCACTTCATACTGACGTTATAACAGTATTTGTAGTATTTGTAGTATTTCTTTGTCGTGTTTCGTTCTCTAACTGTGACGCTTCTGCAGCTTTCTGCTCTCAGGATGATTTACAGTAGAGTCACAGCAGCTTCACAGTGGATTTTACGGCACATTTCTAGTAGATTCACAGTAGATTTATAGTCGATTAACAGTAGATTTATAGTATATTAACAATAGAGTTACAGTAGATTATGTAGTGGATTAACTGTAGATCTATAGTGAATTAATAGACGATTTACAGAAGATATATAGTGGATTTATAGTAGATATTCAGTAGATTTAACTGCACATTTCTAGTGGATTTACAGTAGATATATAGTGGATTTACAGTAGATTAACAATTGATATAAAGTGGATTAATAGTAGATTGATAGTAAATTCACAGAAACTTCACAGTGGATTTTACGGCACATTTCTTGTGGATTCACAGTAGATTTATAGTATATTAACAATAGAGTTACAGTAGATTATGTAGTAGATTAACTGAAGCCAGTGGATTTTACGGCACATTTATAGAATATTTTTCAGTAGGTATATAGTGGATTTATAGTAGATATACAGTAGATTTAACTGCACATTTCTAGTGGATTTACAGTAGATCTATAGTAGATTTATAGTATATTAACAATAGAGTTACAGTAGATTATGTAGTAGATTCACAGGAGATTTATAATGGATTAAGAGTGGATCTATAGTGGAGTTATAGTAGATTTGAAGTCAATGCTTACGGTAGAGTTACAGTAGATTAACAGTAGATATATAGTGGATTTATAGGAGATTAACAGATTTTACGGCACATTTCTAGTAGATTTACAGTAGATATGTAGTGGATTAACAGTAGATTTCAAAGTAGATTAACAGTAGATCCATATAGAACCATATAGTCCATTAACAATAGATTATGTATTGGATTTATAGTAGATTTGAAGTAAAAAAGGCACAGTTTTCGGTAAAAAACTACAAAAGTACATTTTGTCCGCTGGTTGGACAATACGACAAAAATAATGTAACATAACTAATAATAATCTGCTGATGACCTGTTTATGTTTTCATGTTTATTCAGGAGTCTGTGGACACAAAGAGACAAACAATACACTGAAATAAATAACAATCATATAAATAACATGTAGATTCTGATGTGTTTGGTTTATTAATATTATTTATTTCTGTTCATACGTACACATAAACATGTATATTTCCATATTTATATTCCAGCTGCAGCTGATCAATGTGAGAATTATTGAATATATTTTATTAATTCATTTTTTTGGCCCATTTATATGTGTTGAGTCAGGAGATGAAACGTCCTGACATGTGGAGTCTTTTCTTACTTTTCCAGATGAGTCGTTGTGTTTTCTTGGTTATTATTATCATCATAATTATAATTTGTGTTGTTGAGCATATTTTAGTGTTTCATCCAAAGAATCTGAACACTCGAAGAATAAAAATTACAATCAGAACATAAAATCTCAGTCGCTATAGAAACAATACCGAAAAATATACAAACGATAAACATTTTAATAATGTGTTTTCATGATTTATGCAGTATTTTCAGTTGTACTCTTGCAGTATTTTCTTACTTCTCTTGCAGTATTTTCTGCAGTACTCTTGCAGTATTTTCTGCAGTACTCGTGCAGTATTTTCTGCAGTACTCTTGCAGTATTTTCTGTAGTACTCTTGCAGTATTTTCTGTATTACTCGTGCAGTATTTTCTGCAGTACTCTTGCAGTATTTTCTGTATTACTCGTGCAGTATTTTCTGCAGTACTCTTGCAGTATTTTCTGTATTACTCGTGCAGTATTTTCTGCAGTACTCTTGCAGTGTTTTCTGTTGTGCTCCTGCAGTATTTTCTGTAGTACTCTGGAGTATTTTCAGTTGTACTCTTGCAGTATTTTCTGCAGTACTCTTGCAGTATTTTCAGTTGTACTCTTGCAGTATTTTCTGCAGTACTCTTGCAGATTTATATCGTCATAATCTTATTTTATTCTGACTGTGAATGAGACAAAAGAATCCATCACAATGAAACTCACGTTTTCTTCACATCTGCAGATTAATTTGCATTTTCCCAAAAAATCAAAATACTTTAAATATTAAATGTGATTTAGTTTCAGCAGCTGAATGTTGATTTTCTGCTAAACATCGACTATAATAATAATCTCCGTCCTGTTTCTGTTTCTGGTGCTGCGTCTGTCCTCCTCTGACCTCTTTGTCTTCGTCTCGTCACGGTTTCATTTTGCTCCCGCAGCAGAAAATCAAACCTTTTGGCTCATAAACAGGAACGATAAATACAAAGATTGAATCAAATCTTTATATTTTAGTCTGATGCAAAATTTCAAACAGAAATCAGAGATTTTTTTCAGTAAAAATCGCTGCAGTTTGATGATTCATTTCTATTTTATTTTTTTTGTCTCCATTTTCATAAACAATGACACATTTTTGGCTGGTTGTGTTTTTGGGTAAATATCTGCAGATGATTTGTGGCGCTGACGTCCTGGAAACTAAACGCCAACGGTTTGATTCCAGCTGTGACCTCAGAGTGTGTGTGTGTGTGCGTGTTCTTGTACTTCCTACATAGTGAGGACCAGAACACGTTTTTAACCAACAGATTGAGGACATTTTTGCAAAGTGAGGACATTTCAGCCGGTCCTCACTTCTTTAAAGCCTTTTTTTTAGATTTCAGACTTTGCTTTAAGGGTTAAAGGTTACATGATAATGATAATTAACTGAAACTGTATAGTGTGGTTACAAAAGTAACTAAAATTATAGTGAAAATGTCCTTCGTTTTCGTCTTTGTCAACTTTTTTCATACATAATGAAGATGGATCAGACAAAAGAAATAAAGGCAAAATTTACTGTGACCTCTTTTAATCTCCCACCCAACAAATACCCCGTTACAAAAAACTACAACTAACACTAAAACTAAAGCATTTCAAAAAAATAAATACTAAACTAAAACTAGCAAACTCACTCTAAAAACTCATTAAAACTAACTGAATTTGGAAACAAAAATTCACAACAAAATTAAAACTAAAACTAATGAAAAATCCAAAACTATTATAACCTTGATAGGGAATTCACTGTTACAATGAGGGTCCTCACAAAGATAGAAGTACAAGAATGTGTGTGTGTGTGTGTGTGTGTGTGTGTGTGTTTCTTCTGTATCTTCAACATTAAAATGGATTAAATTTACATTATTAAATGGCAGAATAATAACAAAAGCCAAACACGTCCTGATATCTGGACAGAAGGAGAGTCTTTGACCTCTGACCTCCAGAATAATCAACATATTAGAAGCTTCGGTCCTAAGAAGAAAAAGAAGCGATTCATTTGTGCAAATTGTGCGGTTAATAAGTGATTTTTTCTTCAGATTTTGTCTGATTTTCTGGTATTTCTGCCGTGTTTCTGCTGCTGTAGTGTGGAGACTCTCTGCCGGCTGATCTCAGACCTGCTGAGTTTCAGGAAACGACTCGATGAGTCTCAGAGCCAGAAACACAGAAACCTCAAA
This sequence comes from Centropristis striata, assembly GCF_030273125.1. NCBI lineage: Eukaryota > Metazoa > Chordata > Actinopteri > Perciformes > Serranidae > Centropristis > Centropristis striata. Next base: position 3,554,779 of record NC_081525.1, on the reverse strand, counting down.
AATGTTAATTTCATTAAAGTTTCCCCAAAGAGGGAAATGTCCCAGAATGCAACAGAGCGAGAGAGAGAGAGAAGGAGTGAGTCAGACAGACGGGAAACACGAGTTCATCCTGATTTAATCTGATTCTCCTTCTCATTCTCAGTCAGCTGTTTGTGTGTTTCAGATGAGAAACACATTTATAAAAATGTTTTAGTTTGGAAGAAAATCTGAAACCTGAGCTGTAACTGTGGAACTGAGCGCTCAAAGTTCCCACACTGTGTTTGACCCTGAAGTTACACAGGAACATTGTAGTGGTGGAGTGTTACAAAGTACTTCTCAGGAGTAATACTGCACTTTTTTCCCTGCAGCTTTAGGTACTTTTAAGTGTTTTTCCAACTATATATATGGTGTGTTATGTATCACAGTTTTAATAAGAATTGCAATAAAACTTCCCATTGAAATGAATAGGAAATCCTTGTGACCAGAGCTCAGAAACACCTCACTTTGGGACTGTGCCAATTCGCTATACTTTAACGTAGAAAAATTCTTAAAAGTTTAAACAGGTCATGAGACTTGGGACTTTATTTTGCCAAATGGACATTTTGATCGCTTGCATGGTTTTCACGATATCGCAGTTTACGTTTTGTGCTATTTTCAGATTTTTTCAGAGTTTATAATGGGTGTGTATTGGACGGAATGTTCAGAGTTAGAGTGGATGACATCACAGAGTGGAGAGAGGCTGGGACATTTTCAGATTTTTCCCCCCTGAAAAGCCTGTGTTTGTTCTCACAACTTTTACTCTTAAATATATATATAAATAATTTTTAGGTCAAATTGTAGAGAAATTTGTGCTCTTCGCAGACATCCTGCTCTGGAATCAGTCGGACGTACAGATTTGTCTCAGAGAGCCTGAATGTGACAGCAACTCCAACCAATAATTGTCCCATAGAGACTAATGAGAACTGAGACCAGACATTTCTAGAAGAAAACACAAAAACACAGTTTTCTAACCTGACATCTTTCTCACATTTGTTTTCACTACAGACATGAAACCTACACCATCACGTCCAGCAGAGACTTTTCTTTCTGATGATACTAATATTTTTGTTGTTAGGACTCACGGTGATGAGCCAGGCCTTCAAAATAAAAGCCCAGGATGGTATCTGTGTAAACAGGAATTTTTGGATGGAAGCAACGAGCAGTTAACAGAATAAAAGCCTGAGAGGTAACCAAGGACAAGGAAAAGTTTTTTCAAAATTGAAGCTCCACAAAGTAACTTTATCTTAACAGGAAGTTATTTTCTAGTTTATGATATGTTTGAGTTTGAGAGGTGTGATCTCCATTAAATGACCTTTCTCAGCCTCCCCTCTGCCCCCTCATCACTATCGCAGGCCTTCAAAATAAAAGCCCACAATGGTATCTTTGTTTTAAGGAATCTTGGGACGTTTTTATTTTTATTTTTTAGAAACAACTACTTTGTGACACTCGTTGAGAAGTAACGAGTAGTTCAGTAGAATAAAAGCCAGAGAGGAAACCCAGGACAAAGCTAAGTTCTCAGCAAACTCTTTGATTTGCATTAAAACATTTTTAATCACAATTTATTTTTAGCTTGCAATAAACATTTTTTTTGATTACATTGTAGAAAGTTTCGCTCTCAAACTTCCTCAGATACGACTCACAGGAGCATTTCCTAAAACAACGGCTCATTTTTCATCTTTTTTGTTGTTATTTTTGTAATTCGACATATTTTTGGTCATTTTACGTGTCTTTTTGGTATTTTTTTTTTTCATCTTTTTTAGTCATTTTTTAAAGTCATTTTTAAAATTAATTTTACGGCTTTCCTTTTTTACGTGTCCTGGTGTTTTTCAAAGTAAAAGCCCCCCCAAAAGTGACTGTATCTTGACAGAAAGTTCAGGATGTGGCTGTGTTGAAAAACTTCAAACTGTCAAAAAATCCACAGGAATTTTCTCGTTAATCTTTAACCTGCTGAACTGACTGACAGCTGTCTGTCTGTCTGTCTGTCTGTCTGCCTGTCTGTCTGTCTGTCTGTCTGTCTGTCTGTCTGCCTGTCTGTCTCTCTGCGCTGTTGGAGGAGAAAATGGCGGTGAAGGTTTTTTGTAGCGAGCAGAGACACTCAGCTGCAGCCGCCATTTTGTTCTGCCTCTTAACTCCGAGGTCAGCCCCGTCACCCCGAGCGGACAGGAAGACATGGACGATTATTATTTGTTTCACAATAAAACAGCAAAACACTTAGTTTTCAGTTATTCTGATTATTATTTATTAGTTATTAATTTTTCATTCTCACTCTTTTTTCCTCTGGAGTCTGAATCAGCTGATCACACAGAGAAGATGATGATTTTAATGTTTCTCACTTTTTATTATTATTCTGACACATTAAATCGTCTTTATTCAGAAACTCAAGATTCATATCGGGCAGAAAAATGTATCCGAGATTTATCAAAATCATAATTTGTTAAAAACAAATTTGTTGGAAAATCTGTTCCAGAGTTTTAAGAGTTTGTTGCTCTTTGAAGCAGTTTACCTGCATTATTATTCTGTTGAATCATCATTATATTAGTGTGACAACATGGTCCTAAAATGACAATAATATCATTTATTTATGGGACAAAATATTGTCCGGCTGAAGAAGTTTAATGAGTGAACACAGGAAGTGATGTCAGAGAAATAATGAAACTTGAGACGCAGTTTAAACGCTTTATTAATCACCTGATTAATGTTTAATATATGATTATATTACATAATATATGACGTGATTTATGTTTTCTGTAATTCGACACTGACGGACTAACGAACTTTAAAGATAATCAGAACTTTTTTAAGTATTAAAACATAAATCCTGCAGGATTAAAGTTTATTTATGAAATGTGAAGCTGTTCTGTTGAGACTTACAACTTCTATATATAAATAAATGAACAATAATATTTCTATTGGTGAACAGAAGCCTGATTCTAATTATATGAAGTAACTTTTCTGTCTTTAATATTTAATCAAACAAAAGATTTTAAAGTGAAGCTTTAAAAAATTCTTATTGAAAGTACAGCTCTGAATCCCAAAAAGTTTCTCCATTGTATAAAACGTAAATCAAAACAGACTTTATATTTACAACAACAGGTTTATCAGTTGAATTAGAATTTATGTCAAAAGATTAAAAAATGATCACTAATTTGTTTTCATTTATTTTATTCTATTGTAAGTTCTCAGCAAACTCTTTGATTTGCATTAAAACATTTTTAATCACAATTTATTTTTTAGCTTGCAATAAGCATTCTTTTTGATGACAGTGTAGAAAGTTTCGCTCTCAAACTTCCTCAGATACGACTAGAAAAAGAAATGACTAAAAGAAATGACTAAAAAAAAATGTAAAAAATACCAAAAAGACACGTAAAATGACCAAAAAGATGTCAAATTACAAAAATGACTAAAAAAAAGATGGGAAAATGACCCGTTGTTTTATTTTACGTGTCTTTTTTGTGCGTACAATGAAGAAAATGGGTTGCTTTAATTTAAACAGCGCCCCCTACAGGCTGCAGGAGATCAACACATCCTCAGACATAAGTCCAGATCATGAAAAGGCCATGAAAGTTTTGTTATGATTACGCTAAAAAAAACATTTAGAGCTTTTAGTTTAGAGCTGAAAACTTCTTGGTTACACGTTATATACATTGGTTTAAAAAGTAAAATAAATGGGCTGTGCCAATTCGCTATACTTTAATGTAGAAAAATTCTTAAAAGTTTAAACTGGTCACCGGACTTGAGACTTTATTGGGCCAAACGGACATTTTGATCACTTGCATGGTTTTCACAATATTGCAGTTTACGTTTTGTGCTATTTTCAGATTTTTTCAGAGTTTATAATGGGTGTGTATTGGACGGAATGTTCGGAGTTAGAGTGGATGACATCACAGCTAGAGTGGAGAGAGGCTGGGACATTTTCTGATTTTTTTTCCTGAAAAGCCTGTGTTTGTTCGCACAACTTTCACTCTTCATAAATCATTTTAGGTCAGATTGTAGAAAAATTTGTGCTCTTCGCAGACATCCTACTCTGGAGTCAGTCAGACGTACAGATTTGTCTCAGTGAGCCTGAATGTGACAGAAACTCCAACTGTGCCGAAAATTGTATTTTGGCATCTGCATTGCGCGTAACCTGTAATCTGAAGGTCTGAAGTCGTTTTATTTGTGAGTACATTGAAGAAAATGGGTTGCTTTTATTTAGACAGCGCGCCCTACAGGCTGCAGGAGATCAACACGTCCTCAGACATAAACGCAGTTCAGATCACGAAAGCAAGTTAAGAGCTGAAAACTTCTTGGTTACACGTTATATAAGATTATTTAAAAAGTAACATAAATGCTGAAAACGGGACGAGAGCATCCGTCTCCTGAGTGAAAGCCCTGGTTCGTTTGAACCTGCAGCTGTGACGTTTGTGTGTGTGTGTGTGTGTGACGTGTGTGTGTGTGTGTGTCTGTGTGTGTGTGTGTGTGTGTGTGTGTGTGTGTGTTTGTGTGTGTGTGTGTGTGTGTCTGTGTGTGTGTGTGTGTCATCAGCTGATCTTCAGATCGGTGACTGATCACATGATGCTGCTCAGCGTCTGATTGGCTGTTTGATTCTCTGTACACTGAACAAATTCACTGTTATTAGAGTTCCTGGAAGCTTCAACTCTCCTCCTCCTCCTCCCCCTTCTCCTCCTCCTCCTCCTCCTCTCTCCTCCTCCTCTATTTTATTATTTGTTGGTATTTTGGACCAATGAGGCGTCAGCGTCTCCTCCAGCAGCAGCAGAGTCTCCGTCAGTTATTTTTATATTCTCTCCTCCTCGTGTCTCAGCACTTCATCATGCTTTCTGCTCCCCGCTCATGCATTTTAATGTCTGACCCACATTCATCTGCACACACACACACACACACACACACACACACACACACACACACACACACACACACACACACACACACCAGGGAAACTTTGAAGTCCTGGCTGCAGCTCAGTGAGGAGGAGGAGGAGGGTGAAGAGCTGCAACCTTTCACTTCAGTTCTGATGAAATTCCGACAGAGAGAGCAGGTCAGATCAGGAGAGCTCCGCTGCAGAAACATCGTAGTTTATTTCACATTTCTGCACAAAGAAAACATCCAGCTGGTTAGCCTAGCTTAGCACAAAGACTGGAAGCGGAGGGAAACTGTTAGCCTGCTTCCAACAACTCCAAGTCTTAACGTGTTAACCCTTAACTTGTTATTTTATTCTACCACTTAAAACACGTTCACCATTCTGTGTTAATAGCATGTTTTTCAGCACAACCTCACCTATATGACCTGATTATTAATATTTTTTAACTCCATGTGTTTCAGTGCAATATATAGAATATTAATTTATAAACGGCATGACTTCAGTTTTCCAGCAATTAGAACAACTAAATGAATCACAGGAAGCTTCAGAAAGTTAAACAGCAGCATCATCTGCATACAGGTGGACATTTGTCACAGCAATATATAGAATATATATACGTAAATCTATATAAATCTATAAAATCTATATAAATCTATAAGTCATGCAGCTCTATGGAATCAGCACAACCATAGCTAGAACTGGGAACAACTCAAACATGTCTTGGTGCAAAAATAACACAGTTAGAATGACATTTTTGTTACCAGTATAGTAAAAAAACACATTCTACATAATGAAGTGTTTCTGTATCTTGTCCTCTCCCCTCTGCTCTGTGTAAACAGCTTCACAGTGTCTCTGACGAGAAACTGTTTCAGGTTTTAGCTGGTTGTTGGACGCATTTTAAGCTTCTGTTACTGCAAAAAAAGCAATAATCTAACCAAGAATATTTCTTTATCTATAGTCAAAATATCTGATTACACGTCGTATTTTATTGTTCCACTGGTAGATTGATTTTACTTGCCTCATATTCATTGACTTTGAAGTGGCATTTTATTCTCGTGGTTACTTCTAATGACAGAAACGTTCGGGAAACGTGATTCATTTAGAGATAATTTGTGGTTTTACACTGTGTGTGTGTGTGTGTGTGTGTGTGTGGTCTGATCGTAGTAGTTCTGTAGTATTTCTGTGGTATTTTATGCAACATTCCTGCAGTACTCTTGTGAAATTTCTGTGGTATTTTCAGTCCTGGTCTGTTTGAACCTGCAGCTGTTACGTGTGTGTGTGTGTGTGTGTGTGTGAGAGACTTGTGATGCAATATCCTGCTGTGTCATCTGCACTTCACTCATTAAACCCTTTATTTTTATTTATTATATTTTCATCTATTCGATGCTCTTTTGTTATTTCATGTTATTGTTGTTATTGTTATCTTATACTGTGATTGTTTATGTAATTGATTTTGTAACTTTGGAGCAATCTGGAACCAGAATTTCCTTCGGGATTAATAAAGTTCTATCAAATCTTATTTTATCATTTATACACAGGCTGTCCATAAAGTCTCTTTACTACTTAAAAACTTTATTACAAAAGCAAATTAACAGACAAATATGTGGAAATTATTACTGAGTGAGGAGTAGATATTGAAGTTTTTTTGCCTCATTTAATACACCTCGAAGCACGAAGCACGTCAAGACGGGACTGGATTTCTCGCCACATTGGCTGCAGCAGAGCCTCGTCAGTCAGAGATTTTTAGCTGTCGGTCAGGTTTAACATTTATCTTTAACATAACCCCACAGAAATATATATATTTTGTTTCAATAAACCCTGATACACATTGTGCCTTCTCTTTTGATAGGGGTTAATTACCACGACCTGTTTCAACAACACCTGAAATACACAAATGCAACCAAAGTGGACGGGTCGAACAAACCCAGGACTTTCACCAGGACACGTTAAAAAAAGAAAAGACGAAAATTAATTTAAAAAAAAAGACCAAAAAGATGTCGAATTACATGACCTGTTGTTTTAGGAAAAAACAACAGGAACATTTCCTAAAACAACGGGTCATTTTCCATCTTTTTTTAAAATCATTTTTGTAATTCGACATCTTTTTTGGTCATTTTACGTGTCTTTTTGGTATTTTTTTACATCTGTTTTAGTCATTTTTTTCTAGTCGTATCTGAGGAAGTTTGAGAGCGAAACTTTCTACACTGTAATCAAAAAGAATGTTTATTGCAAGCTAAAAATAAATTGTGATTAAAAATGTTTTAATGCAAATCAAAGAGTTTGCTGAGAACTTAGATTTGCAAAAAAGACTATTCAACCCCGATTCCAAAGAAGTTGGGACGCTGTCATAAATAAAACAGAATGTGATCATTTTTTAATCTTTTGACATAAATAAAAATATGAAGTCTGTTTTGATTTACGTTTTATACAATGGAGAAACTTATTGGGATTCAGAGCTGGACTATATATATATATAAATATATATACACACAGGTGCATCTCAATAAATCAGAATATCATAGAAAAGTTTATTTATGTCAGTAATTCAATTCAAAAAGTGGAAATAACATATTTTATAGATCCATTACACACAGAATGAAACATTCCGTGTCTTAACTCATTTAATTTCTTCTAATTATAATGGTTATGGCTTACATTTAATGAAGACCTAAAATTCACTGTCTCAAAAAGATTTTAATATTACAAAAGACCAATTTTAAAAAGTATGTTTAATATGTAAATGTTGGCCTCTGAAAAGTATGTCCATCTATATGACTCAATACTTGGTTGGAGCTGTTTGATTTGAACTACTGGAAATAAACTTTTACATCATATTCTAATGTATTTAGATGCTCCTGCATATATATTTAAACATATCTAACTGTGAGGTGAGAGAGTCGGTGGCTGCAGGTCGTTTGTATGATTCTCAGAAACATTTGAGACGTGATTATAGTTTCTGCTTTGTGTTTATTAAATCTCACTTTGTTTAACAGCTTTAAAAAAACAATAACAGCTCAATATGAGTAAATATATATGTATTTGTCATAATAATGTGCTGTAGTGTTTGACATGTTTCGCTGACAGGAAACAAGATTAATTCAAGAAAATACAGCAACACACTTCATCACCGTGTATGTGTGTGTGTGTGTGTATGTGTTCTTGTACTTCCTACATAGTGAGGACCGGAACACGTTTTTAACCAACAGAGTGAGGACATTTTTGCAAAGTGAGGACATTTCGGCCGGTCCTCACTTCTTTAAAGGCTTTTTTGAGAGTTCAGACTTTATTCTAGGGTTAAAGATTACAGTTAGGTTCATGTTAGGTCTAGGGTAAGGGGCTAGGGAACCAAGGTTATTATAGTTAACGAAAACGAAACGAAATAAGGAAAACTAGAATTGAAAAAAACATTTTCTTTAGCTGAAATAAAAATAAAAATGAGACTTTAAAAAAAAAAGATAATTAACTGAAACTGTATTGTGTGGTTCCAAAACTAACGAAAATTATAGTGAAAGTGTCCTTCGTTTTCCTCTTTGTCAATTTTTTTCATACATAATGAAGATGGATCAGACAAAGGAAATAAAGGCAAAATTTACTGTGACCTCTTTTAATCTCCCACCCAACAAATACCCCATTACAAAAAACTAAAACTAACAATAACTAAACTAAAACTAAAGCATTTAAAAAAATAAATACTAAACTAAAACTAGCAAACTCACTATAAAAACTAATTAAAACTAAGTGGATTTGAAAACAAATGAAAAATCCAAAACTATTCTAACCTTGCAATGAGGGTCCTCACAAGTACAAGTGTGTGTGTGTGTGTGTGTGTGTGTGTGTAATAAGTGTGGAAGTTATTTACTGACTTCACTAAAACATTTTCGGCTGCAATTATCATATTTCTCCTCATCGTATCTGCTCCTCATATTATTTTATATTTATTTATGATATAATTATTATTATTATCCCTCTGTCTTCTGTCCTTTTTGGAGAGAAAAACAACAACTTATGACACGTAAAATAACGTAAAGTTAAACATTTGATCTTAAGTTTGGTCTCCTGATGGAAAATATTAACAAATAATAATAATAATAAAACGTCTTTAACAGAGTTTAAGTCAGTAATAAAATCTGTTAATTCTGAAGTCGACGACTCCTGAAATCTGTTTAATTTCTTCTCTGATTTCACAGAAATTATTGTTTCTGATTTATTAAATCCTGTCTGATTTATCATTCTCAGCTGTTTCTAGCTTAATTTGCAAATTTTTAAAAATATTTTCATAAATCGTGTTTTTCCCAGATAATATCAACCAAACTGCTGTTCGCTGACTTTTTCGTAATTTTTGAAAATAAAATATAAAGCGTTAATAAAAACATATAAATATTATCTGTGAGTGAAAAAGAATCTGCGTCTCATTTCACACATCTGCATTATGATGAATATAATTATTTCACCTCCTCTGTTAAAGTACTTATTCTAATAAAACATTTTATTATCAGATTTATTGTCGGTCATGTATTATTGCTGCAGGATATTGGAAACTCATGTTGCTGCAATATTTTTTTTTCTGCAGCATAAAAAAAGCCGACAGGAGTTTTATCGTCTGGACGTCCTGCAGAGTTTCTGTTAAAACATTTTCCACCTCAGACGACTGAGACCTGCACACAATGTCATTCATATTCCAATAAATGATTCAAATCCAGTAACAAAAACTAAATACTTTCAATAAATGTAATTAATCTGAGTGAATCTGAGTCTTATATTTCCATGTTCTGACTGTTTCTGCTGCCGTTGTGCTGCAGCTTCACTCGTTGTTGCACTTTAAATATAAAAATTGTTTTCTGAAAAATGACCTGGTTAGATTTTTACAGCAAATAAATAAAAACAAAGCGAACGCCTCCAATCAGACCATCTTCTGTCTCTGTGTTAACTAACAGAAAGATAGATTGATTCATAGATCGGCCCGTGATTTTAATCTGCTCCTGAATGTAACGTATGATATGTGAAATTATAAAACGAAGTGAAATAAAATCCCACAAACAGAAATTTTATTACACTTTCTCCAGATTTCTCTGTGGATTATAAATGTACCTTCTTATTTTTACCTGAGCTGAGTGAACATCTGTCCAGGTGACCTCACTCAGAGAATCAATGATTGAATCTGTCTAATGTTCCAGTTCTCTGTTTGTCTGAAGAACAGGAAACGTTCTGTGTGTCTGTGATTGGTTGAACCCTCGTTAACTCTCAGAGTTAATAACCAGCATGGAACCACTCGTCCTGTATGATGTTGTGATGTCATAACCTACAGGACGCCATGTGGCGATGTGAACCTGTAACATGTTACATCATGTTATGACATCATGTTGTGACATCATTTTGTGACCTCATTTTGTGAGGTCACGACATGACATCATGTTGTGACATGACATCATGTAGTGACATCATGTTGTGACATCATGTTGTGACGTCATTTTGTGAGGTCACAACATGACATCATGTTGTGACATGACATCATGTTGTGACGTCATTTTGTGAGGTCACAGCATGACATCATGTTGTGACATGACATCAATTTGTGACATCATGTTGTGACATGACATCAATTTGTGACATCATGTTGTGACATCATGTTGTGACGTCATTTTGTGACGTCATTTTGTGACATCATGTTGTGACGTCATTTTGTTGTGACATGACATCATGTTGTGACATCGTGTTGTGACATCGTGTTGTGACATCATTTTGTGACGTCACATCATGTTCTGACATCATGTTCTGACATCCTGTTGTGAGGTCACGACATGACATCATGTTGTGAGGTCACGACATGACATCATGTTGTGAGGTCATTTTGTGACATCATGTTGTGACGTCATTTTGTGAGGTCACGACATGACATCATGTTGTGAGGTCACGACATGACATCATGTTGTGACATCATGTTGTGAGGTCACGACATGACATCATGTTGTGAGGTCACGACATGACATCATGTTGTGACATCATGTTGTGAGGTCACGACATGACATCATGTTGTGAGGTCACGACATGACATCATGTTGTGAGGTCACGACATGACATCATGTTGTGAGGTCATGACATGACATAATTTTGTGAGGTCACGACATGACATGTTGTGACATGGTGTGACATCATGTTGTGACGTCATTTTGTTGTGACATGACATCATGTTGTGACATCGTGTTGTGACATCGTGTTGTGACATCATTTTGTGACGTCACATCATGTTCTGACATCATGTTCTGACATCCTGTTGTGAGGTCACGACATGACATCATGTTGTGAGGTCACGACATGACATCATGTTGTGAGGTCATTTTGTGACATCATGTTGTGACGTCATTTTGTGAGGTCACGACATGACATCATGTTGTGAGGTCACGACATGACATCATGTTGTGACATCATGTTGTGAGGTCACGACATGACATCATGTTGTGAGGTCACGACATGACATCATGTTGTGACATCATGTTGTGAGGTCACGACATGACATCATGTTGTGAGGTCACGACATGACATCATGTTGTGAGGTCATGACATGACATAATTTTGTGAGGTCACGACATGACATGTTGTGACATGGTGTGACATCATGTTGTGAGGTCATGACATGACATCATGTTGTGACATGACATAATTTTGTGAGGTCACGACATGACGTCATTTTGTGACATGACGTCATTTTGTGATATGACGTCATTTTGTGATATGACATCATGTTGTGACATGACATCATGTTGTGACATGACATCATGTGGTGACATCATGTTGTGACATCACCACAGTGTAACGTGATGCGGTGGCGTCCATCCGTCCGTTGGTCTCTGCTTGTTGACTCAGTCTGTCCTCTGATTGGTCGATGGGTAGCTGAGGGACCTGGAGGTCCATTACCACTCAGAGCAGATGGTGACCTTTGACCCTGCAGACGGGATACATTACCTCTGAGATCTCTGAGCCCTGAGTGCAGGCTGTCAGGCTGTCAGTCAAACCTCAAGGTTTATTTTCACATCTGTTTTCTGACTTCAGCTCTTTGTGAAGTTAAATAAGGCTGAAAAAGAGAATCATAATATTCACATAATAATGTGTTTCTGCTGTTTTTGTTTGTAAATTGTTGTTAGTTACACTTTTCTGTCGATGACGGAGAATCATTATATCTGGGAATCAGACTTTACTTTCAACACAAAGAACGAAAGAAAAACATCTGGAGTCTCCTGGTTCGTCTGAGACATTTAAAAATATCTTTGTTTCATAGACAGTTTGACTTTTTCTTCTGTTTACTCCCCGCTGTCTCTCTGCTGCTTTGTATTGATCAGGTGTGTGATCACACAAATAAACCGCAGATTGTTTCTCTTTGTCTGCTTTATCTGCGAGTTCCTGACTGAATATGTTGAATATAATTTACCAAATTGTTGTAATTATAATTTTTAAGAGTTGTTCAGTTGGTTGTGGAAGTTCATAACAACATAATAAATCAATCTGGTATATATTTTTGTTATATTGTTATCTCTTTTATTTATTTAAATGTGTTTGCATTTAAAGTTTATATTTTTTTCTTAATTTGTTTATTGCATTTTTAACATTTTAAAATGATTTTTTATTGTTGAATTATACTGAAAGTTCAAGAAAACCCACAGATAAAAAAACATAAAAAATCAATAAACGCCTGATGTTTCCAGTAATTGATTTAAAAAAAAAAGAGATATTATTTATGAGGTGAAAAACAGTCAGATAGGCAGAGATAAGCTCCGCCCACAGTGTGTGTCATTCAGGTGTCCTGTCAGCTGTTCTGTGTGTGTGTGTGTGTGTGTGTGTGTGTGTGTGTGTGTGTTAAACAGGATTACTCAGGTGTCCCTCTAACAGGATTACAGGGACCTCCTGAGTTCACTGTCGGCGTGTGAATCTCAGTTATCGACCGCTGAAAACAAAACGCACACACACGCTCCTCGCCGCGTCCCCTGGCTCCTGATTGGCCGTCCTGCAGGGGGGAGGAGCCTGCAGGGCTGCAGGTTCAGGTCCCGCCGGTCTCGACCCGATCAGCTCCTGACGGGACGCTTCCCGCCCGCAGGACTCAAACCTGCCGCCGCCGCTTCTTCTTTCTTCTTCTCTGCTTCCTGAGACTCGTCCTGCAGCTACGACCAGCTGGCCAGAGATTTATTTATTTATTTATTTATCGTTTATAAAAAAAAGAATTCAGCATTTTATCCCGCTGAGATCTGAGAAATAATTCAATCTGCAATTTAAAAATATTCATAGGAAGACATTTGTTCTTTCTGCCAGTCAAACAAAATAAAATAAATAAATAAATAAATATGCAGAATATTTTTTTTTATAGGAAATACATTTTAATATAAAACTTTCACGTAAATAAAGATTTATTTAAACGACAGAAATGTCTACAGAAATATTTCATCATATTCGCTCAGCAAAATAAATAAATCTGCATTTCTTTATTTCATGGAAGACGTTTGTTCTGGAACAGTCAAATAACAATATAATAAAATAAATAAAATAATTAAAACAGACATTATTTTAAGATGCACAATGTGTTTTTAGGAAAAAAAAAATTAAACTGAAATATTTAATCGTATAAAAAAATGTTTTCTGATCCGCAAAATAATTTAATCTGCATTTTTTAAAAATAAAATAATTAAATGAATTAATTCAAACATTATTTAAAGATGCAGAATGTTTTGAAGAAGAAGAAGATATTTTTTAATACAAAACTTTATTTTTGTCAAGAGTCTCTGAAAGACTCGAACTGAGATGTTTAACAATTTTATAATAAATACACAGTTATAAAACCGAAACATTTCTGCAGGATCGGACAGTCCTGCTTTCTATTCTCTGGTCTCTGGTCTCTAGTCTCTGGTCTCTGGTCTCTAGTCTCTGGTCTCTGGTCTCTAGTCTCTGGTCTCTAGTCTCTAGTCTCTGGTCTCTGGTCTCTGCAGGATCGTCCTGGTTCTCCTCCAGACGAGTCTCAGACCTGAAACCTGATCCCAACAGGTTCCAAGTGTTCCAGACTGTTCTCCATCTGTCTGCAGCTCTCTGAGGACGTGAATAATAATAAATAAAATAAAAAGGTAAATCTCAGCTCAGAATCCCACAGTGGGATTTTTCCTGCCGAGCTGAAAAAAAAAAAAAAATTGGCTTCTCTTGTATATTTTCAGTATAATAAAATGTATTTAAAAAAAGAAAAGAAATATATATATGAATAAGATACATAAAAAATCAATATATAAATATAATAAGTACTATAAATGTCATATATAAATTGAATTATGAGATCAGAGCATTAAATAACAGAATCCTGATTATTGTCGGTTTCTTATATAAATCTGGATTTATTTCCAGAGTTTCCTGTCGAGCTGCAGAGAATAAATTAAACTCCAGCACCGACATGTCGACACGCTGCACTTTTTATTTTGGTTTATTTTTCCTGAATCTGGGTTTGACATTGATGTGAAGGTGGATTTTAATGAGGAGCGTTTGAATTCTGCCTGGTGACAGCGCAGCGGGGCGGGTGGAGGGGGGGTGGGGGGGTCGGGCTCTGTTTGAAGCCTCTTCATGCCCCCCCAACCCCCCCCCCCCCCCCCCCCCCCCCTCCACCCTCCACCCTCCACCGCCCCTGAAGGTTAATTAAAGTCCTCCGAGCTGATCTGAGGCCAGTCTGCAGACCTCTTCTTCTTCTTCATGTGTTTTTATGGAACAGGTGTAGAAACAGCAGCAGCTTCTGGAGCTGCAGGTTCTTATTTCATTTTATTTAAACCCTCTGAGATGTAAGTTTTCTTAAAAAGATCGCTACAAATACACCGTTTATCGTAGAATGAAACTATAAAAACAGGCTTTATCGTTAGGGTTTGAACTTTCCTACAGTCCTTGAACGGATCATCAGTTATGGACGTTTCGGTTATAAGAAGTGACCAAAACTTGTGTTAAATGTTGATATTTTTGTCAGAATCTCTTTATTCCCCGTGTCATTTACACAGAGCAGAGAGGAGAGGACAGGAGAGGCTGTTTACACAGAGCAGAGAGGAGAGGACAGGAGAGGCTGTTTACACAGAGCTGAGAGGAGAGGACAGGACAGGAGAGGCTGGAAACATGACAATACTTCAATATGTACAATATGTGGGGAAAACTTGTTTTTTTTTTACAACTTTCTTGACACTTGTGGGCACTTGGAGAAGTGTTTATATATGGATTCCATTTTATTCCAGCTTTTAAATAATAATGTAGAGGAATTGAACTATTTTTTCTGATTAGTTTCATTCTAACTGTGTTATTCTGCACAAAGACATGTTTGAGTTGCTGTGATTATGCTGATTCAATAGAGCTGCAGGACTTATAGATTTATAGAGATTTCATATATTGCAGTGAAACACAAGGACACAGAGTGGAGAATGTAGAAAGAGAAAAAAAAAAGCCCTGAAACGTGTTGTTGGGGTTCAGAGAGTTAATATCTTGGTATCAGGTAACTTCTCCTTCGACCGATCAGCTTCTGATCAGTTTGTCTGACTGTCTGTTGAAGAACCTCTCATGGTCAGTGACTGATTATTATTAATATTGGTGTTAAAGTCAGAAAACAGCCCAGTCAGCAGCTAGAAATGTTGGCGTTGATCGTACCTGGATACTTTCCTCATTTGTTTATTTATAGCTGCACACAGTGTCGCTGTCAGACGGGTGGAGAACATTTAACCCATTACTGAAGCAGGAGACGATGTTGGAGGGTTTGTGTCCCGTTATAAGAAGTTACATGAGGAATACTTGTTTTTTTAACCGTAACCCTTTATGTTTACCTACTTAAACTGGTGGGTTTGGTGCCAAACATTAATCAAAGTTTAAAGGTTAATATCCAACATATTTTTGGTTAAAAATGTAGATATTTAACATGATCTGTGGTTTGCAGAAACCAAATGACGTCATGTCTGCATTAATAATTTGACCTGGAGGTGCACACAGCTCAGTGAGTTTCATCACCTTCTGCAGGAACTGTGTCTGGATGACTGCTGCTACAGCACTAATGCAGCCAGAATAAAGTTATTTATCCTTGATTTAATGTGAATAAATGGATCAAAAGGATAAAGAAAATCTAAAACATGATGCTGATGTGTAAAAAGTCTGAATTGATGCTTTGTCAGGTCTGTCTGCAAGAACACAAGAACACTGCTGTTATAATCATTTTTTTATGAATGGAGTCTGGTTCAATTAGAGTATTAAATCAATGCATATGATTTATTAGGGAGTTTTTTGTGGATTGTTTCACAGTTTAAGGCGTATTTAAGAGGCTGAAACACAAAACAAATAATACAAAAAAGTAAACTGGAAAATGTTGATCATTTAAGCTTTAAATTAAGGGATGCTTTCATGTAATTTGGTCAATTTTATGAGTTTGTACACATTAATCAGTATCAGTAAGGATGCAGAAATAACTCCAACATGATGCTGATGTGTAAAAAGTCTGAATTGATGCTTTGTCAGGTCTGTCTGCAGGAACACAAGAACACTGCTGTTAAAATGTTCATCAGAGAGACGCTGTGCAGGAGACATTTCTAGTTCACTCTTTATTTAACCAGGGAACCCATTTTCTCTCAGATATCTTGGGGTCAGAGGTCAGGGGACTTCTTCAAAAATGGGTTTTCCCCAAAACGTAGCGTCAGTTTAGGCGACTGCAGCCTCTTAGAGTCGGTCAGCTGATCTCCTGCTCTCTGTTCACTGACGCTGTTAAAACTTTGACACAGTTTGCTGCTTCTGAACATCTGAGGACAAACTGAGTCTCTGAGGGTCAGAAACAAACTGTCCTCAGGAGCTTCTGCACTTTCACGAAGCTCAATCTGTCCTTCTGTGTTTCTGTACAAACTAGTGACGGGCGTTTAGAAGAAACCTTCTAACTCGATTATCTACAACGTTAACGATTGATTAATCAGTCAATCACTATGTTTTATACATTCTGGAGTATACATACATGGGCAAAATAAAAGATATATATACCGTACTATGCAAAAGCCTGTTTTGATAACGGATGCTTTTATTTTGAAAGGACGAAAAGTGACTTCCTGTCTATCATAAAGCTAAATCAGTGAGATTAAACTGTAAAAGTAACGTGAAGGAGTTCATTCTTTTTTGTTTTAGTCCCTGAAGAGGCATGAGGACAATTTTCACAGTAATCTTCATATTTAAATGTGTTTTGTGTTTAAATAAGTTTTGTATCAAATTAAACTCAGTAATTCATAAAGATGGGGGAAAAAATCAATACAGTATAGTTTTGCGATATTATGTGCGGCAATATTATATCGATTCACGGCCGCCAAGTAACGATATTTAGCGTTTTTTTCGCCATTATTGTTTTTTTCTGGAGGCCGTAGCAGGCTCACTTTAAGGAATATACTGGAGATATACTGGTATTACATAAAACTAGAAGATCTGAGGAATGTAGGCACCATGTGCGTCAGGATATTGTGTCGGGAATTGTTGAAATTACGCTGCAAAGGTCGGCCTTTTTTATAAAACAACAAAAAATTTCAGAGCAGTGAAGCTTGTTGTTTTTAGTTTGATAAAATGCTGCAGTTGTTGTCGTCCAACATGTTTGATATCAGTTCAGTTTGACTGAATACTTTGTTGGTCACTCTGTGAGTTTGACTCTCATTGTGGAGAAATAAAAAGACTGAAGTGAGATGAATAGACTGAGAAATGTTCTCTGATTGGACAAAACAATTATTGACTGTTACTATTACTATTACTATGATACTGTTGTATCAATACTCATCATATCTCCACATGCTTAAAGAGAGAATTTTACAGAAAAACAAAACAAAAAACAAGCAGAAAACATTAGAAAAGTACAGCACGTACTGAATAGTATTTAAGCGAGTTGTCATCGAAGCACAATGAAATCTGTGGTTGTCCTAATTAACTTGAGTAGATTTAGTGTTTTTATCTTGTTTTTAGACTAAACACCTTTTTTTAAGTGTTGACGTGTCACAATCACGTTGTGTTTTCTTGTCACTAATCTGATCAGTAAAGTCTGAACTTCACTCTCGCTTAAATGCTTCGTGTTTTTTTTTGTCACCAGCTGCAGTTTGTGTTTGGAGTGTTGGTTGTTTATGCGGCTAACAGGTTTTTTAAATGTGTCCGTTGTTGTTGTTGTGTTGGTCTTTTATCACCCAGTTCCTCTTTGAGCTCTGAGAGAACTCTGGACTCTGATCAGGAGCTCAAAAGTCCTGAAACGTCGTTCTGAGAAACACAGTGGCTCCTGAAAGTATCTGAGACGAAGAACAGGAGAACGAAGGCTGCAGAACACTTCATTCTGATGGAAAACACACACACACACACACACACACACACACACACAAACACACACACACACACACACACACACACACACACACACACACTCTCTCTCTGTGTCTGAGCTGCTGACTCAGCTGTTTCTGATGAGCTGCTCTGACCGCACTGTAAAAACTAATATGAAATTACTAAATTTAAATCCGCAACGAAACCAGACAAATATTCTGCCAAGAACACACACACACACACACACACACACACACACACACACACACACACACACACACACACTGGTCTTTAAATGAGTGGAGGATGAAATGAAACATGCTGCTGCTGTTTCACTGAACTCTGTTTTTAGACCTCGCTGTCGCTGCTGCTGTTGTTGTTGTTGTTGTTGTTGTTGTTGTTGTTGTTGTTGTTTGGTTGCTGGTTTTGGTCAATGATGAAGAAGCAGAAAATAAAGTTTGATACACTTTGAGATGGATAACGAGATTAATTTAGATCCATTAATTAGTTGAATTGAGTCTGAAAACACAGAAAGTTCGCTGGTGATAATTTCAGTTTCAGATTAAACAAATCTGTGACTTCCTGGCTCTCCAGCTCTGATATATTTATATATATTTACAGCTTTACTAGGGTTATATTTATATATTCACAACATTTTTTGCGTTATACTTATATATTTGCAGCAGTATACAGCTTATATTTATATACATTTACAGCTTTAGGGTTATATTTATATAATTGCAACATTTTTTGTGTTTTATCTACATATGTTCGCAAAATTTTTTTGTTATACTTATATATTTGCAGCAGTATATGGCCTATATTTATATATATTTACAGCCTCACTAGCGTTATATTAATATTAATGCAACGTTTTTTGTGTTTTATCTACATATTTTCAGAAGTATATGTGATAACTATTCATATATTTGCAGCAGTATATATATATATATATATATATATATATATATATACATATCCCCTGTGAGTGACGTCAGAGCAGAGAGTCTTTAATGTTTGCTGTTATTTATTATAAATGAAGTGGAATTCCTGCTCGGAGACGACTCATGAATCATTGAGCAGAATCAGAGCTGCAAGCACAATGCTTTTATATGTTTATATATATATATATATACATATATATATATATATATATATATATATATGTATATATCTCACACATTGTCAGAGCTGAAACCAGTTTGGTCCTGATGTGTCGTCTTCTTTGTTTTTCTGGGACTCTTGTTTGTTTGCATCAGATTAATTATCAATCACTACGATCAATATGATAAATAAATCATATAAATAATAGATTTTACTGCAATGTTCACACGAATATATTTAGCCATTTTAATATCTCTTCTTGTTGTTATGATCTTATTCTAAGAGGATTTTTCATATTTTTGCATCGTTGTGCTGAAGCTATTATTATAATAACTATTATTATTATTTTCAGGTTTTTAACTCATTAGATTTTTATATGTGGTTGTTTTCTTACGTTTGTTTTATTACAATATAAATAATTTTAAGCCTGATGAACGAGTTTCTGTTCTATAATAAACAAATATTTCTCTGTATTTGTTCATGCAGTCGTCCTGCATGTCTGCTTCACATTATGATCACTTACAGATGTCATTTATTGTTATAGTAAAGCTGTTTATTTATCAACAAGAAATACAGTAAAAATGTAAACATTGAATTATTTTCCTTCCTCTGGTTGTTTGTTAAAAACGGAAAAGTCAACAGTCGTTTGTATATTTCTCCCTGTAATCTTTCACATAAACACATCATTTATTGTTATTATTATTATTATTATTATTATAAAAGCTGCTGCAGATATTAATATTATTGTTATTATTGGAAATCTGAGTTGGTTGAAACATGAAACAGGCCGTGTTGACTTTTCACATGTTTTGACCTGAAACCATCGTTAATCAACAAAAACAACAACAACAACATGTGTGTTTGTTGGGGGACGAGTCCGTCTCCGAGTTATTTTCTTGTCTGACTCGTTATTTTCCTCCGTCGGCTCTTAATTAATCATCAAACGTGTTTCCTGATTCTTTATCGACCTTTTGATCTGTGATGGATGTTTCATTTCCGTTTTCACCTCAACGATCGTTTCTGGTCACCAGCTTCATTTCACAACCTGAGAGAGAGTGTGTGTGTGTGTGTGTGTGTGTGTGTGCATGTGTGTGTGTGTGTGTGTGAGTGTTTGTGTATATGAATGCGTGTGTGTGTTTGTGTGATTGTATGAGTGTGTGCATGTTCATGTGAGTTCATGTGTGTGTTTGCGTGTGTGTGTTTGCGTGTGTGTTCATACATGCGTGTTTGCATGTGTGTGTGTGTGTATGAATGCACGTGTGCGTGTGTGTGCATATATGTGTGCATTTTCATGTGAGTGTGTGCGTGTGTGCGCATACATGTGTGTGCGGTGTGTGTGCGTGTGTGTGTGTGTGTGTGTGTGTGTGTGTGTGCAGTTTCGTGTGTGTGTGTCTGTACATACGTGTGTGTAATTGTGCATGTGTGTGTCTGTGTGTGTGTGTGTGTGTGCATGTGAATGTATGGTTGTGTGTGCGTGTATATGTGCGTGTGTGTGTGTGTGTGTGTGTGTGTATGTGTATGTGTATGTGTATGTATGTGTGTGTGTCTGTCTGTCTGTACAAACGTGTGTGTGTGTGTGTGTGTGTGTGTGTGTGTGTGTATGTGTATGTGTGTGTCTGTCTGTCTGTACAAACGTGTGTGTGTATGTGAATGTATGGTTGTGTGTGTGTGTGTGTGTGCGTGTGAATGTATGGTTGTGTGTGTGTGTGTGCATGTGAATGTATGGTTGTGTGTGTATGTGTGTGTGTCTGTCTGTCTGTACAAACGTGCGTGTGTGTGTGTGTGTGTGTGTGTGTTGGAGCTGAATGAAGCGAGCCTCCAGCTGGTGTTTTACGAGCGTCAGCTCGGCGGTGAAACACTCGGATTGGGTCTGAATTTAAATCTGACCTACTTTTCTTGTCATCAGAAAGCGTGAATCTGTTTTTCTTCTCCTCCGTCTGAGGAGGAGGAGGAGGGGGGAGGAGGAGGAGGAGGAGGAGGGGGGAGACAGGAAGCTCAGTAAGGACTTCTCCCCAGACGGAGGGGAAGCACCGGCAGATTTACACCAGGATGAAGCTTTTAGTCTGAAAAGATTTCTCTTTTTTCAGCGCTGGCTGCGTCTCTAAACTGTCAGGCCGCTCCTTCTCCTCGTCCTTTTATTCATTCACAAACCTGACACACAAACTAAATCTGCCTTTTCTCTCCACCTGAGCCGCGCCTCCCGCTGGCTGCGGCGCGTTGTGTCGGCCGCGGCGCCGCCGCTCCAGAGTTAATGGGATTATGCAGATGGCAGCGCTCTTAAAGCGCCCATTTGAAGTGTTTAATGGAGATTATGGAAATGGTCGGGCGGCTCAGACCTTCGCCGGCTCAATGAAAAGACGACACAATGACAAGAAAAGGAGCAGAGGAGCAGCTGCTGGGACGGGTCGGCCCGGGGAAGTCGGGGTGAAGGGTCGGCCCGTGATTGACAGCTGCATGCCCGGCTCAGAGGCACTGCGGCAGGACGGGAGCTGAGCCGACAGTCAGCCAGAGGAACACTCTAACCCTCTGAACTAGTAGACAGAGCACCAAAAATACTTTTATCGTACAAAGAAACTGTAAAAATAATCGTCAGAGTTTGAACTTTCCGACAGTCCTTGAACGTATCATCGGTTATGAAATTTTCTGTTATAAAAATTGACCAAAACTTGTGTTAAAATGTTGATATTAGTGTCAGAATCTCTTTATTCTACATGTGTCATTTAAAATAAACCAGATCCTGTTAAAAACATTAAAGTCACATTCAAGTCACATTTCACTCTTACACAGAGCTGAGAGGAGAGGACAAGAGAGGCTGGAAACATACGTACCATTTTTGGTCATTTTACATAGTTTTTATGTTATTTTGTGTCTTTTTTGTCACTTTTAGTCTTTTTGGGTTTTTTGTATGTCTTTTTTGACATTTTGTATTCTAATTTGTCATTTTGTGTCTTTTTTCTGTGATTTTGTTTCTTTTTTTCTGTAATTTTGTGTCTTTTTTTCTGTAATTTTGTATTCTTTTACAACATTTGTGACACTTGTGGGCACTTGGAAAAGTGTTTATATATAAATTCCATTTTATTTCAATTTATAAAAAATAATTTATGAGAGAAAGTCAACTTTTCTTCTGATTCCCGTCATTCTAACTGTTTTATTCTGCACAAAGACTGTTTGAGGTGCTCTGATTGTGCTGATTCCATAAAGCTGCAGGACTTATAGAGATTAATATAGATTTTATAAATTGCAGTGAAACACAAGGACACAGAGAGGAAGTGTAGAAGTGTAGAAAGAGAAAGAAACGCCCTGAATCAGCTCGTTGGGTCTGACCTTCACCTGCTGCGGTGAAATTTGTGCCAAAACAAACGCCAGCAGCAGCAGAGAGGTCAGAGGTCACCACAGCTGAACTCCACGTGATGCAGATTCACTTCAGCATCAGCAGCAAATGATTTATTTGCTTCTCTGCTCACATGAAGAAGTGAACATTAATATTCATGAATACTTATTTTATCATGTTTGTGTCCGGGATTTTAGTCTGTTTACATTCCTGCTGATGCTCCGTTCAAAAATCTGTCAAATGAGCTGCGAACAAAACTGATTTTACAATCTGCAGCTTGCATTTATCTATTAATTAATACGTTCATTTATTTATCAGTTTAGTGACGATACAGATTAACACTGCTGCATGCATCCTGTCAGATCTGTTCCTCTGAAGCTTTACACTTCAATTAAAACTGAGCAAATCACCAGATGTTGAGAATGAACCAGACTCCATTCAGAAAACAGTCATTTTAACAGCAGTGTTCTTGTGTTCTTGCAGACAGACCTGACAAAGCATCAATTCAGACTTTTTACACATCAGCATCATGTTGGAGTTATTTCTGCATCCTTACTGATACTGATGAATGCGTACAAACTCATAAAATTGACCAAATTACATGAAAGCGTCCCTTAATTCAAACCTTAAATTATCGAAATTTTCCAGTTTACTTTTTGTATTATTTGTTTTGTGTTTCAGCCTCTTAAAAACATCTTAAACTGTGAAACAATCCATAAAAAACTCCCTAATAAATCATATGCATAATTTAATACTCTAATTGAACCAGACTCCATTCAGAAAACAGTCATTTTAACAGCAGTGTTCTTGTGTTCTTGCAGACAGACCTGACAAAACATCAATTCAGACTTTTTACACATCAGCATCATGTTGTAGTTATTTCTGCATCATTTTGATCTGTTTATTCACGCAAAATCACTTTATTTTGATGTGTAAAAAGCCCATAAAATTGGCTAAATAACATGAAAGCATCCCTTAATTTATGCCTTACATCATCCAAATTTGTCAGATAACTTTTTTCTGTAATTTTCTTTGTTTTTCAGCCTCTTAAAAACTCCTTAAACTGTTCAACAATCCATAAAAAACTGCCTAATTAATTATATCCATGATTTAGAAGTCTAATAAACCAGACTCCATTCAGAAAACAGTCGTGTTGTAGTTATTTCTGCATCCTTTTGATCCGTTTATTAACATTAAATCACAGATAAATTACTTTATTTTGATGCGTAAAAACCCATAAAATTGGCCAAATAACATGAAAGCATCCCTGAATTTGTACCTTAAATTATCAACATTTTCCAGTTAACTTTTTGTGTTTTTTGTTTTGTGTTTCAGCCTCTTAAACACTCCTTAAACTGTTCAACAATCCATAAAATACCCCTGAATAAACTATATTTCATTGATTTATGTCTCTGATCGAACCAGACTCCATTTAGAAAACAGTAATTATAGGATGCAGAAATAACTCCAACATGATGCTGATGTGTAAAGAGTCTGGATTAATGCTTTGTCAGGTCTGTCTGCAAGAACACAAGAACAGTGCTGTTAAAAACGACATAGTAGGACGTTTTTAATGGTTTTTTGAAGAGTTTTTAAGAGGCTGAAACACAAAACAAATAGTTAACTGAAAAATTGAGATGATTTAAGGCATAAATTAAGGAATGCTTTCATGTTATTTGGCCAATTTTATGGCATTTTATGCATTAATCAGTACAAACCCAAAATAAAGTGATTTATCTGTGATTTAATGTCAATAAACAGGTCAAAATGATGCAAAAATAACTCCAACATGATGCTGATGTGTAAAAAGTCTGAATTGATGCTTTGCTTTGGAGTCAGGTTGGGAGTTTTTTATGAATTGTTGAACAGTTTAATGAGTTTTTAAGAGGCTGAAACACAAAACAAATAACACAAAAAGTGAGCTGAAAATTTGGATGATGTAAGGCATAAATTACGGGATGCTTTCATGATATTTGGCCAATTTTACGGGTTTTTAAGCATCAAAATAAAGTGAATTAATTTGAATAAACGGATCAAAAGGATGCAGAAATAACTCCAACATGACGCTGATGTTGCTGAATTGATGTTTTGTCAGGTCTGTCTGCAAGAACACAAGAACACTGCTGTTAAAATGACTGTTTTCTGAATGGAGTCTGGTTTAGTAGAGCCATACTGAACTCTCCTGAGTGAACTTTTCTAGTTGTTTCTATCTGTTGTTGAACGATGCAGCGTCCTGCAGCTTGACGTCATGTTGCAGCAGTTGAACTTGGTGGTTCAGCTTTTATTTAGCTGGAAACTCACTTTTTTTAAATAATTTTGTTTCTTTTTTGGTAATTATGTGTATTTTTGGTAATTTTGTGTCTTTTTTAAATAATTTTTTGTCTTTATTAGTAATTTTGTTTCTTTTTTGTTCGTTTTGTGTCTTTTTTTTAATCATTTTGTTTCTTTTTTTGGTAATTATGTGTATTTTTTGGTCATTTTGTGTCTTTTTGTAATTTTGTGTCTTTTTTTTAGTAATTTAGTGTTTTTTCAGTCATTTTGTGTCTTTTTTGGTCAATTTGTGTCTTTTTTAAGTAATTTAGTTTTTTCTGCTGGTCCCATTGAAGTGAATGAGTGGACTGAAGGCTGCAGAAACCTGATCCTGAGGCCTGTTGTTGGAGATGTTTAAATTTAAATCACACAGATGCTCAGAAAGTGTGCGGATGTAAAAAGTATAATTTTACCTCTCTAAATGTTTGCGTGACTCGACTTCAGTGTGTCGAATGAAAACGAAAACGACAAAACTCGTTAAAACTGACATTTTTTCAGTGAAGTTCTGAACACAGACAGTTTTTGGGGATTCTTGAGGAGCTGAAGTTCTTCTGCTGAACGTTCAGTCTGATATAAACCTTCTGCAGGGAACGTTTGTCAACCTGAAGCTGTGATTGGACGACAGCGAGTCGAGTCTGTGCAGATGTTTCTCTCTCGGCTTACTCATTCATAAAAAATGCAGCGTGTTAATAATAAAACCTAATATTCCTGAGTGTCGGCTGGAGCGGCCGGAGAGGATAAACACGGCGGCAGAAGAAAAGAGGAACGCCGTCAGTGTTTCACGCTCTGATTACTGAGACGTCCTAACGAGGTTTATACAGACACACACACACACACACACACACACACACACACACACACACACACACACACACACAGATGTGTTTACGTCTTGACAGGACCAAACTGCTGATTTCTCATTTTTTATTTCCAGTTTTTCTCCACATTCCTGCGGATCAGTTTTCAGGCTTTTCTCCTGAAAGTTGGACATTTTTTCAGTGAAGTTCTGAACACAGACGGTCTGTATAGGATATAAAAAGACACAAAATTAGCCCAAAAAACATGTAAAATTACGCAGAAAGGCACAAAATTACCAAAAGAGACACAAAATTATTAAAACAAAGTCATAAGAGACCAATTAAAGACATTAAATGACCAAAAAGACACAAAATTACCCAAGAAACATCTCAAATTACTGAAAAAAGACACAAAAGTATCAAAATAAAGTCATAAAAGACCAACAGAAGATATAAAAAGACACCCAGAAAGGCACAAAATTACCAAAATAGACACAAAACTACCCGAAAAAATGTAAAATTATCAAAATAAAGTCATAAAAGACCAAGAAAAGATATGAAAATACACAAAATTACCCCAGAAAACATGTAAAATTACCCAAAAAGACACAAAATTATTAAAACAAAGTCATAAGAGACCAACAAAAGATATAAAAATACACAAAATTAGCAAAAGAGACACAAAATTACCCAAAAAAAGTCATAAAAGACCAACAAAAGATATAAAATTGGCTGCTTGACAACTTTCCGTAACCGTATTAAAGCATCATCTTGCAGTCGCCGTTTTGAGACAAACAATATAACTTAAGTTATAATAAAACTTTTCAGGCTTTTCTCCTGAAAGTTGGACATTTTGTCAGTGAAGTTCTGAACACAGACGGTCTGAACGTCATTTTTTGAGGAACTGATTTCCTGAAAGTTGATGAGAATCTAACAGAAGCTGCAGGACAGAGTTTCAGTTGACTAATCTGTGAATCTGACGTCATTAGAAGAAGAACAGGAACTAAAACCATCCTCATCTTGATGCTGTAATGATGTAATTATTTGGTTTAATAATTCATACGAACACGACGAGACACAAAGTGTGCTGAAGTTAAAACAGACAAACTGGAGACTTTTGTTCTGTTTCTCTGCTGAAGAGACTCGCAGATGAAACCAAACCAAACGTCTGATTGTATCTGAAGTTTGTGTGAGATCTTCAGTCGCTGGAGGCTGAAGACTCTTTTTATCCTGCAGGAGGTTCCAGACAGCTGAACCGCTTTAGTTTCTTCACTTTCACACTGAGTTTCTTACAGATTGGTGATAATATTTACTGTTTGTTTTATATGTGGTGTTCTTCGATCATTCTGGTCAAATTAGACCATGGGTCTCAAACTCGTGGCCCGCGGGCCAATTGTGGCCCTTGTGACGATATTTTGTGGCCCCCACCTTGATATGAAAGTTTAATGTGAGTTTTATATGAATGGCACTTCACCGTGTTGTGTGTGGAAGGTCCCTTTAATTACTTTTTTTGGTAATTTTGTGTCTTTTTTAATAATTTGGTGTCCTTTTTTTGGGTAATTTTTTTCTTTTTTAAGTAATTTCGTTTTTTCCCCCTGACATTTTGTGTCTTTTTTTAATAATTTTGCGTCTTTTTTGGTTATTCTGTGTCTTTTTGGTAATTTTGTGTCTTTTTGGTAATTTTGTGTCTTTTTTAAATATTTTTTTGTCTTTATTAGTAATTTTGTTTCTTTTTTGTTCGTTTTGTGTCTTTTTTTTTTTATAATTTTGTTTCTTTTTTGGTAGTTATGTGTATTTTTTGGTCATTTTGTGTCTTTTTGTAATTTTGTGTCTTTTTTTAAGTAATTTAGTGTTTTTTCAGTCATTTTGTGTCTTTTTTGGTCATTTTGTGTCTTTTTTTGGTCATTTTGATAATGCCTCCAGCGGCCCCCAGGTAATTTGAGTTTGAGACCCCTGGATTAGAGCATATTTAGAGCAAACATATTTTAAACCCTCAAAAACATCAGTATGTGGCGTTTTTACAGCAAAATACGACTCATATTTCTGTCCTCCGCCGTCATCCTGCTGATGTAGTAATGATGATTGATGGTGATATCGAGTTTACAATAAGTGAACAATAAGCGACGGCAGCAGCAGCGAGCGCATCACAACATGATGGATTCTCTGAGAACATAAAGAGGATCATGTTTTCGTCTCTTCTGTCTGAAACGAGCTGAAAGTTTCTCTGTTCTGTTGTGATGAATCAGCAGAAAGTGAACAAAGCTCTTCAACTTTAGATTCTTCACTTTTCACGCTGAGTTTTGTGCGTCTTGTTAAAGCGTTTACTGATTGTTTTTGTGGTGTTTTGGATCATTCTGATCAGATTTGAGCCTCCTGAATATAAAATGCTTGTATCGTAGCGTGACCACAACGTCTCCAGTCGTCTTTTATTAACTGCTGTTGATTCATTTTCGGATATTTGCAAGTCAGCAGAGGCTTAAATTAACATTTTAGTGTTTTACAGATATTTGTTGGGACTCTGACACCCAGTTTAAATCAGTCTGCTCACTGTATTATAGCATTAAATCAACTTTATTTCCAGCTCGTGCTGCAGAATGTAAAAACCTGCTGATTCTGTTTATTCTTTTCTTCTTCTCTCTGTTTTTGGGTGCAGAACTACGGTGGCCCTGAGAGCTCACAGCGCTGCAACTTAAGAAAACACATGCAAATACACAAAACACAAGCAAACTGAGAAAACATCTTCATCAATTTGACAACAGACCACAACACAACACAAGTGTTTCCAGAGGACACTTAGAAGTGATGCACATGTCTGGAAACGTTATTTCACACACAAGTTAATTAGATGGAGATAAGATAATTTCACGTTATGACGTTGTAATGTGAAATTATCACGTTATTTCATGATAATGATATTTTCATGTTATAACGTGATATATAGCGTTAGCCCGCTAGCCCGTATCAATTACATTGCAGTAAAACAAATCAAAATGAATGAGACATGTATTAGTTGGCCTCTCTCAATGGCAAGAAGTTGCCTTGATCTTGCTAGCCCGCTAACGCTAGCACGCTATGATCGGCCACTAACGTTAGCATTCTAACGATCGGCCGCTAACTTTAGCACGCTATGATCGGCCGCTAACGTTAGCATGCTATCGATCGGCCGCTAACTTTAGCACGCTATGATCGGCCGCTAACGTTAGCACGCTATGATCGGCCGCTAACGTTAGCACGCTATCGATCGGCGGCTAATGTAACGTTATGATCTTTATTAAAATTAAATAACTTGATAATATCAAGGGTGCATCACTTTTAAGTGTCCTCTGGAAACGTTTCTGTTGTGTTGTGGTCTTTGCTTTGTTGTGTTGTCAGATTGATGAAGATGTTTTCTCAGTTTGCTTGTGTTTTGTGTATTTGTGTATTAGCGCTGTGAGCTCTCAGGGCCACCGTACAGAACAGACTCACAGGTTTGTTTCTATCTGAAGTCACGTTTGAGTCTCTGAGACCATTAAACACCTCGTCTGAATCATCTGCTGCAATATTAAAGTATTAATATCAGGTGAAATGTGTTTCAGTGAGGAGACTTTAGTTTTATCTGAGTCGGAGGTCAGTGAGATACTGAGGAGACGAGGAGAGGAGGAGGACAGGAGGAGACAGGAGGAGACAGGAGGTGTTGGCCCCAGGTTACTGTGATCCTGCTCTCTGATTGGCTGGCGCTGGCGGAGCTCTGGGATTGGCTGCCGTCCGCAGACTGTCTCTCAGCAGCCAGTAATAATTGATGGAGTGTCTGTTTTCCATAAATATATCATCTTCTGCAGTGTTCCTCTGTTCTTTATGTCTCTCTCTCTTTAAATAAATATTCTCCTCTTTCTTTTCCTCCAGATTCTCTTTTTTCTCTCCATTTCTCTTTGTTTCCTCTCTAACCTCCACGCTTTGTTCTATCTCTCCTCTCCTCTCCTCTCCTCTCCTCTCCTCTCCTCTCCTCTCCTCCTTCATGGAGATATTTTTGTGGCTAAAATTCAACCCGGGAGATTTTCTGTCTGCTGCCATCATTGTTTCTGAAAACCCTCTTGTGTCTCTTTAGTTGAATTTTACTTATAAAAGGAGGGAGATTGATTTACATGCAAAAATAAATAGAATAAATTAGACCAAAAAGTGTAAAATCAAAATGTTTCAGTGAAGAAATAAACCAACATCAGCACAGAAGCGGACAGAATACATAACTATTTAAAACTGTAATTTCATGTCAAATTCAAATAGTTTTTCTCAAATAAACTCAAGTTTCAGTTTAACCCTTTGACTTCAAACTCCATGAGGCCACTTTGTGTTTGATGATGATAGAACAAGTAAAACCGGAGTTAAGATCAAATATATTTAGTATAAAAATATGGAACTTCTCCTCATTTCACCTCTTAGATTTGGAACCAACATTTAAAATTCTGAAAGTAAAAAAAACATAATTTTGTCATGTTTTTTAATGTTACAATTTTTTATAAATGTTTGCATCTTCCGTTCAATCCATCCGTTTGGAAACCAAAACAAAAAACGAAAAAACAAGTAAGAAACCGTATCGTTTTTAAAAAAAATATGCCTGTAAAATATGAATTGATTGTCATTTCTCATTTTTATTTTGCATGTCTCCCTTAACAAAAGAAGATGGGAAATGAGACGAACAGAAACTGAAAAAAATTGGCATTTTGTGAGTTAAACTGGAAAAATGCTTTTATTTTGAAGGCAGTTCTGACATGTTGGTACCGTAATGTCTAGTCAAAAATGCATCGCGAAAACAAGCGGCGGCTGGTTCGACTGTGTTTTCCGAACTGGGGGATGGCCCTTATTCTTATTCTTGATATCTGGTCATGCATTGTGTTTAAAAAAGAAAAAAGTGGGACTTTTGAATGATTCAGTAATGTAAATGAAAGGTTGATTATTGAAAAAACAGGTCACTCTTTGCTATCCGTGTTTTGATTTCCAAACGGATATGGATTGAACAGAAGATACACAGATTAATATAGTTGAGGTTCTGCTTAAAGAACTGACACCAACATGTCATGGTGAACATGTGAGAAGTCAAAAACAGACTAAATAGACCAAAAGTTTAAGAGGAGAGTGAGAACATTTTGAGACAAATGATTGTGTTTAATGTGTGATTTATAGTAATTATTTATTATTTTGTCGGGTTCTATGCTGTTAAAAAGTTTTGTCTTTTATTTCCTTCATTAAAACATTTTAAATGTCGACTCAGAATCAAGAAAATTCGACATTTCGTGGGAGGTTCTGACTTTAAGTCTCTGTCTCTCTGAGCTTTTCTGTCCTGTGGGACGTGTCTCCTTCCTGGACAGGCAGGCAGACAGGCAGGCAGACAGGCAGGCAGACAGACAGACAGACAGACAGACAGACAGACAGACAGACAGACAGACAGGTGTTGATGAGGACAGCAGCTGTCCTGCTTCCTCCGCCCGTCTTCACCTCCTGGTCTCTAACTCTCAGCTGACCCGGTTCAGGGCTCCTCCGAGGCTCCGAGGCTCCCCGGTCGCCGTGGTGACGAGCTGCAGGTCGACCAGGAGCCGAGGTGAAGACAGATCAGGGTCTGTCTGTCTACCTGCTCAGCCCCGAGGCATGCTGGGAGCTGTAGTTCTCTGTCAGCAGTTTAATGACCTGATGGGCAGGATGATGAGTCAGCAGAGCGATAATTATCTGTCAGAGGAACACAGAACGGTTCTGCAGGTGAATATAAAAGTTCTGCAGGTTTATATAAAAGTTCTGCAGGTTTATATACAAGTTTTGCAAGTTTATATCACAGCTAAAGGTTCTGCAGGTTTATTTTAAGGTTCTGCAGTTTATATGAAGGTTCTGCCAGTTTATATAAAGGTTCTGCAAGTTAATATCCAGGTGCTGCAGGTAATATTCAGGTTCTGCAGGTTTTTATTCCAACTAAAGGCTTTGCAGGTTGATGCAAAAGTTCTGCAGGCTTATTTGAGCTAAAGGTTCTGCAGGTTTAGATAAAGGTTCTACACATTTGTATGAAGGTTCTGCATGAAAACTGAAATGTTTTGAGAACAGTTATATTACATACAGTGTTATTATACACACTCACGGTGTACCTAATAAAGTGGCGGTGTGTTATCTCCTGCTGTTGGATGTGTTGTGTTCAGAGACGTTCTCCTGCAGACCTTGGTTGGTTCTCTTAGTTCCTGTTGAACCAGTCTCTGTTCTCCTCTGACCTCTGACCTCTGGCACCAACAAGCATTAAGACTCTCTGGAGATTTTCTCTGTAAACTACAGATGTTGTTATCAGCAGTTTGTCACGTTCAGAGTCTATTAAATCACATTTCTTCCTCATTCTGATGCTCCTTTTCACCATGTCTACATGAGCTGCTGCCGTGTGATTGGCTGATTAAATATTTGCTTATCTAGCAGATGGACTGGTGTACCTAATAAAGTGGTTGGTATATGTATGTGTATAACCACCAGATGTTGGCGGGGTTGGATGTCCACAACATCTGCAGGACTCAGAGCTGTAACAGTAGTGAGTAATATTAGCTGCTTGTTGTGTCTTGTGTTGTTGCACTTGCTCCATGTTTGGCTGTGAACAAAGTTTTTGGCTACTTTTTGATTATCATGTGTTCATATTTACTGCAGCGGTGGGGAAGCGAAGTGCTCTAAGTTAAATAACTTTTACATTATTATTTTTGATGACTAAACAATCGGTTATATGAAGCGATTCAATCCAACAATCATCATTTTAATAACATGCTTCATTCTCTCCTCTCAGTCCTGTGATGAACATCGTGACCTGCAGGGGGCACTAACTGATTTATTACTGTCACTTTTTGACCATAATTATATCTATTGCGACACACAGATGACGTTAAAGTTGATGAAGTGGTTCTTTAATTCTCTGGATGTTCTGCGGTGAAGGAGATGTTTTGAAGCAGAGAACCGGAGCAGATGTTGTTTCATCTCTTCCATCATTCTGCTGCATGTTTTATCATTTTTCATGAATACGAATGGAGCTCCTGCGATCCGTATGAATATCAAAACAAACAAACACTTTCTGTTTCCTGCTCCTCTTCCTCTTCTTCTTCTGCTGTCAGCTGATTGCTGCAGCAGGAGGCTGCTCCTCTACCCATAATGCCCCTGGAGAGACGTTTACCGTCACAGTGGTCGTCACGGCAGCAGAGTGAGGGGAAACTTACAGGAATCTTTTCAGTTCTGTGCACCGAGATCCAGATCCAGAGAGGATCTTTTATTGATCTGTAATCAATCACACAGAGAACTGGAGTCATTGAAAATCATTTTAGAATGACTCTTTATTTAAATTTAGGTTTTCTACAGGTTTATATCACAACTAAAGGTTCTGCAGGTTTATATTGTAGCTAAAGGTTCTGCAGTTTATATAAAGGTTCTGCAGGTTTATATAAAGGTTCTGCATGTTTATTCACAGGTTCTGCAGGTTTATATTGTAGCTAAAGGTTCTGCAGGTTTATATTGTAGCTAAAGGTTCTGCAGGTTTATATAAAGGTTCTGCATGTTTATTCACAGGTTCTGCAGGTTTATATCACAACTAAAGGTTCTGCATGTTTATTCACAGTTTCTGCAGGTTTATATAAAGGTTCTGCATGTTTAAATCACAGCTAATGGTTCTGCAGGTTTATGTCAAGGTTCTGCGGGTTTATATTACAGCTAAATGTTCTGCAGTTTTATATTACAGCTAAAGGTTCTGCATGAAAATGATCCGTAATCAATCAAACTTCATCACAGAGAACTAAAAACGACTTTATTTGATTTAGTCACATAAATTGTAAGGTTTTTTTAAAGTTTTTTTATTAGACTTTCTGGACCTTTTCTTCGTTTCTGCTGCTTCAGTTTGATCAGTTAAAAGCGACACGTCCACATAAATCTCTCCGTCCTTCATCACGCCGTCGCCGCGGAGACGGGCTCCTTCCTGACACGTTTACATTAAACCGTCAGTTTTCTCCTCCGCCAGCAGCTGCAGCTCCCATCATGCACCACCCCAGGCCGGCGTGGGCGGAGTCAGAGGAAATCACTTCGGTCTTCAATGAATACATAAACAGGCCCCCCGTCTGCCCGCGCTCACTCTGTCCTCCCATGATGCCTTGCAGCACCGCATCCACTGTGTTTAAATGGAAGCGGCGCCCGTGGAGACCATTTTCCCTCCAGAGCCGACCCCAGGCGGCGTCCCCCCGCCGCCCCCCACTGCATGCTGGGAACACACCTTCATCTTGTCATTCAGCAGCTGTCCTCGCCCTCCGCACAACGAGAAACCTTCCTCGTCCTCCTCCTCCTCCTCCTCCTCGCCCTCCTCCTCCTCCTCCTCCTCCTCCTCCTCCTCCTCCTCCTCCTCCTCCTCCTCCTCCTCGCTGCTCGTTGTCCTTGCTGCTTGCTGGTCAGGGCCGTTTGAGCCTCGACCAGGAAACAGTCACCAGCCTCTCAGTCGACTTGCTGGTAAACAAACGTGTGACTCTGAACTCTTTATGTAACAGTTTCCACATCAGGAGGAAGAGCTCAGAAACAAAAAGTTCCTCAAAAGAACAAAAAGTTCCTCAAAAGAACAAAAAGTTCTTCAAAACAACAGGAAGTTTCTTAAAACAACAAAAAGCTTCCTAAAATAACAAAGTTCTCCAGATGAAAAAGAAAGTTCCTCAAAACAACAAAAAGTTCCTCAAAAAATAAAACTTTCCTTAAAAGAGCAACAGGTTCTTTGAAGCAACAGGAAGTTTCAACAGGAAGTTTGTCAAACAACAAAAGTTCTTCATGAAAAAGTTTCTCAAAACAACAAAAAGTTCCTCAAACCACAAAAATTCCTTGAATAAACAAGAAATTGTTGAATAAAAAAGCGCTTAAAAAGAACAAAAAGTTCCACAAAACAACAAAAAGTTCCTCAAAAGAACAAAAGTTTTCCTCAGACGAACAAAAAGTTCCTTGAATAAACAAAAAGTTCCTCAAAACAACAAAAAGTTCCTCAAATCAACATAATGTTCTTCAGAAACAAACGTTCTTCAAAACAACAAGTTCCCCCAA
Organism: Centropristis striata; assembly: GCF_030273125.1. Taxonomy (NCBI): domain Eukaryota; kingdom Metazoa; phylum Chordata; class Actinopteri; order Perciformes; family Serranidae; genus Centropristis; species Centropristis striata. The sequence goes on along the minus strand of NC_081525.1, from coordinate 3,520,008 downwards.
ATAACAAGTTATAAATAAAAGTTCCTCATGAGAACACAAAAATTCCTCGAATAAACAAAAAGTTCCTAAAAACAACAAAAAATTACTCAAAACAACAAAAATTACTCAAAACAATAAAAAGTTCCTTGAATCAACATAATGTTCTTCAGAAACAAAAGTTCCTCATAAGAACACAAAAAATCCTTGAATAAACAAAAAGTTCCTCAAAACAACAAGTTATAAATAAAAGTTCCTCATAAGAACACAAAAATTCCTTGACAACAAAAAAGTTCCTCAAAGGTTTTAAAGAGAAATCTAACCACAGCTTCAGAAATTAACCCTGCAGTTACCTCTTGGACTTGTCCGTTCTGCTCGTCCTGGCGGGTTGTTGACTTTTTTTGCGTTGTGAAAGTTCAGAAAATTTGACTTCTTTCATCATTAAAAATAACTTCACTTTTTCATTGTTAATTTTCATGTTTCTGTGTGAAAGTACCCGTAACAGAAACAATATTTTTGATAAAATACATTGATTTGTGAATTAATCACACTTGTGATTAAAGGTCCCCAGAGTGCAACATAATTACGACGGTTCTCAGTTGTGTCGAAAGACACATGTGTGTGTGTGTGTGTTGGTCCCTGTACTCAGGTCAGTGTGTCTCGTGGGGACATTAATTAGAGAGGCAGGCTCCGCCCCTAACACACACACACACACACACACACATTCTGTCCGCAGGTGAAGCCTCAGACCTCCCGGCTGTAATTATCTGTCCTCCGTCATCAGGGGACCGCCCCTCCTCCTCGTTAGGTCATCTTAATTAGTCCCATATTAACCCCCCCTCGACTAATCACAGCAGGTTCTGATGACCAGCGGGGCTGAACAATTAGTGTTTCTATTAGTGTTTGGACAGGAAACACACACACACACACACACACACACACACAGTTAATTAATTAAGTGTAACTGGCGACATTACAAACCCTCGTTATGATCAGAAAACTGTTTTGTTTCCTGCTGCAGCTGTCAAAACACAAAACGCTCATTACAGCTTCATATTACAGAACATTTATAAACATTAAATATTATTCACATAACAGAAATGTTAAGGTATATATATATATATATATATATAATTACATTCAAATTACAAATATAAACACATGAATATTTACAATAACTAATATATTAGAAATATAACAGAAATATTAACAGATAAAATATTTTTCACATAACAGAAATTTAAACATAAAATCTTTAAAGTTACATTAATATAACTGAAATGTATCAAATATGATACATACAGTAACGTTTATATGGCAGAACATGTAAATATATAAAGTATATACAGTAGCATAATATCACAGAATATATACAATAACATTCATATAATAGAATATATAAAATATATACAGTAACATAATATTACAGTGTATATATAAAATAACTTATATATCATATAATAGAAATATAAACATATAAAATGCATAAAATAATAGAAATATAAAATATAAACAAACATTAAATGTATAAAATAATAGAACTATAAAATATAAACAAACATATAAAATGTATATATCATATACTAGAAACATAAACATATAAACATTTAAAATTTATATAGTAACACATACAAAGCATACATTTCAAAATAAAAGCACAGAATCCCACAAACCAACACAATAAAGTAAAAAAACCCCACTTTAAATAGATAAAAATGTGTTTTACGGACAGGAAGTGATGTCACTGCTGTTCTGACTGTTCTGACTGTTTGATTGACAGCTCAGGTTCATGTTGCTGTTTGTGACATCAGCTGTCAATCACCCGTCGTGTCCTCAGAGCTCCGAGTGTGTTTCCTGTCCTCTGTGTGTCCTTGGTGTCGTTTGTCCTCGTCTTCATCACTCTGGACACGTGTCTCCTCTTCATTAATTCTGTCCCACGTCCTCCCGCCCCCCTCGCTGCTCTCTGATTGGCTGCTGGGGGCCCGCTGTGGTAAGACGCCACATTTATACGGGACGGTTTCTGACAAACAGGAAGCAGCGGGGACGCTGGTGGACTCAGACGGATTACAGAGATCAGCAGCAGAATCTCACCAGTAAATGTTTCTGCACATTAATGAGAAATCAGACCAACATTAAACTATAATTTATCATTTCTCACTCATCTGATGCTGCACAGACGCCCCAATAATAATAATAATATCATCTGATATTAATATAATTATTTAGTTTTAAACATCCAGTTTCCTGTCAACTCTCAATGTGATAAAAACATAATTTCTGTGCAACATTTATCTCGATAACTGCTTTTGTTTTACGAACCCCAACGAACAGTTTCAGGACGTTTTTTGCTCTTTTTACATTTTACTCACTGCAACATATAAAATCTATATAAATCTATAAGTCCTGCAGCTCGACTGGGAACAACTCAAACATGTCTTTGTGCAGAATAACACAGTTAGAATGACAGAAATCAGAAAAAAAGAAGAAAAAAGTTGAATTTCTGTGATAAATTCTTTCTAAAAAATTGGAATAAAACAGAATTTATATATAAACACTTTTCTAAGTGCCCACAAGGGTCACGAATGTTGAAAAATAAAATTTTTCTCCACATATTGAAGTATGTTTCCAGCCTCTCCTGTCCTGTCCTGATAAATTATTTTTTATAAATTGGAAAAAAATGGAATTTATATATAAACACTTTTCCAAGTTCCCACAAGTGTAACAAATGTTGTAAAAAATACAAAATTACAGAAAAAAAGACACAAAATAACGCATTAAAAAAAAGACATACAATTACCAAAAAGACTAAAAGTGACAAAAAAAGACACAAATAACATAAAAACTTGCTGTTTCCAGCCTCTCCTGTCCTCTCCTCTCAGCTCTGTGTAAACAGCCTCTCCTGTCCTCTCCTCTCTGGTTTGTGCAAACACTTTATTTTTTGACATGTTTTAAATGACAGAATCGTTAAATTTCAACATTTTTGAAGCACAAATATGTTGATCATGAACTTTTCTGCACCGCTGACACCCGTTCTGTTTATGACACATAAAAGCTGCGTGTGTTGGACTCTCAGTGTCTCAAACATCTGTGAGAGAAATATCTGACACTTCTTACACTTTAAGGTGTTGGTGAGTTTAGATCCCAACAGATATATCGGTTGACAGATATTGTCAATGTGCCGTTATAAAAACTGTTTTTAAACAATATCAAAAAAATTGTTCCTTGGCGTGATTTTGAAATGTTGTCTCTCTCGCTCTTCCTCATTATATCATTTCATGAAGTTTTATATTAGAGAAAGTAGCTCTCTGGTGGTGAAAAATCGGTTAAAAATGACGATATCAGCCACCATATCAGTTTAATTTCCTCCTCTCAAACCAGGATCTCCATCAATAATCCCACATCGTTCTGGTTCTGATTAGTGTTTTCACTTTTCTGCAGCTCTGATCTGCTGTGTGTTCTATGTCTGAATCATCTGAAGACTTTGTTGTTTCTATGTGTGTGTTTTCGTCGGACCATATTTGGATATTTTACTACATCATTAGAGACGTTTTTCCTCCTGCTGCTGATTCTCACATTTCTGTGTTCTGGTTCCTTCCTTTGGTTCTGACGTGTTCTCACCTGCAGAGAATTAAACTCTGCTGCACTTGGAAGAGAACCCAGACCCCCTTATTTTTTAGCGGACCAGAGTTCTGTTCTTTGCTCCGCAGCAGTAAAAAACAAAAACTGACTATCAGAAAAAACCGAGCAGAGTTTGTTTGAAGAGGAACAAACAGCTCAGAGAGGAAATCCCCTCAAACTCTCACCGGACATAAAAACGATGCAGATTAATCGTTTGAAGGAACATTAGTTCTAACTGTTCATTACAGCAGCACCGTGTGTATGTGTGTGTGTGTGTGTGTGTGTGCGTGTGTGTGACTGTGTTTGTGTCTGTGCATGTGTGTGTATGCATGTGTGTGTGCATGAGTGTGTGTGCGTGTGTATGTGTGTGTTTGAGTGTGTGTGAGTCTCTGCAGACATGTGTGTGCATGTGTGTGTGTGTGCATGTGTGTATGTGTGTGTGATTTTGCATACATGTGGTAGTGCATGTGAGTGTGTGCATATACGTGTGTTTGTATGCATGTGTGTGAGTGTGTGCGTGTGTATGCATGTGTATATGCGTGTGTATGCGTGTGTGTGTGTGAGTGTATACATGTATATATGCATGTGTGTGTGTGTGCGTGTTTATGCATGTGTGTATATGTATGCGTAAGTGTATGTGTATGAGTGTGTGCGTCTGTGCATACATGTGTGTGTATGCATGTGTGTGTGTGTGTGTGTGTGTGTGTGTGTGTGTGCAGATTTTTTACCTTTTTTTTTAACCGACAAAGTTCAAACTAGAAACTGTGAGAATCTTGTTTCTGCTTCACTCACATTTCTTTTTTCTTCATTGAAGACTGAAGCGGCTCACATTACACACACACACACACACACACACACACACACACACACACACACACACACACGCACACACACACACACACACACACACACACACACATTACACACACACACACACACACACACACACACACACTGTAATCCCTGCAGCGGTCTGGTTATTGTCCGTCGTCTCTCCGACACTTTTCTTCTTCTCCTGTGTGTGAGCGTGCAGCCGCTCGGAGGTCAAAGGTCGTCTCTGGTTTCACTCAGACTGACGACGACTTCTCTGTTTTTTATATCATCAAATACGACGACTTTAAAGATTTAAAGTCACGTGACCTCGTGATTTACGACACGATAGCTGATTTTTTTTAGAAAAAGAATCTGGAACTTTCATTCATTGTTTCGCTTATTTAATTATAAAAAATACAAATAATTCTTTGTACCAGCTTCTTCTTGTCTGATGAGACTTTGTTTGGGAGTTTTTTTGTGGATTGTTGAACAGTTTAAGGAGTTGTTAAGAGGCTGAAGCAGGAAACAATAAATATAGAGAGATTTAGTTTTAGATATCTGAAAGATTGAGATCATTTAAGTTAGAAATGAAGGGTGGCTTTCATGTTATTTTAAGCCAATTTTATGAGTTTGAAGCTAAAATAAAGTGATTTATCTGTGATTTAATGTAAAAAATCAGATAAAAAATGATGCAGAAATAACTAAAACATGATGCTGATGTGTAAAAAGTCTGAATTGATGCTTTGTCAGGTCTGTCTGCAGGAACACAAGAACACTGCTGTTAAAATCACTGTTTTATGAATGGAGACTGGTTCATTATAGTTATAAATCAATCGATTCGACTTACTAGGTAGTTTTTTTTAAAGGATTTTTGAAGAGTTTAAGGAGTTTTTAAGAGGCTGAAACACCAAACAAAAAGGGAAAGGCAAAATTTTGTTAATTTAAGGTATAAATGAAGGGATGCTTTCTTGTTATTTGGCCAATTTTATGGCATTTTACGCATTAATCAGCATGAACCCAAAATAATATGATTCAGCTTTGATTTAATGTGAATAAACGGATCAAAAGGACGCAGAAATAACTAACTTTTCTGAATTAAGTCTGGTTCATCAGAGTTTTAAATCAATGGATGTCAATTTTTAGGATTTTTTGAATAGATTGTTGAACAGTTTTTATAACATTTTAAGAGGTTTTAAGAAGTTTTTAAACGGTTATCTGACAAATTTAGATGACTTCAGGTAGAAATGAAGGGATACTTTAATGTTATTTTGCCAATTTAATGTGTTTTTTTACGCATTAATCAGCATCAGTAAGGATGCAGAAATAACTGCAACATGATGCTGACGTGGAAAAAGTCTGAATTTATGATTTTCTCTGCAAAAACACAAGAAAACTACAGTTAAAATGACTAAAATGTCTGTTTTCTGAATGGAGTCTGGTCCAGCAGAGCCATGCAGGTTTTTTTAAACCTGCTTTTGTTGCAGTTTTCCTGATATTTGATGGATCAGATGATGAAACAATGATATGAGTCAATAAATAAAACCTCTGAGCTCCTGCTCAGCCTGCTGCAGCTCGGGGCCGGCCACAGGAAGCAGTGCATTATGGGTTAAACGCGGGAGATGAAACCTTTGACCCGCAGCAGGAAATGAGCCGTCTCACCTGATGAGTTACAGCCGAGCTGCAGCAGGAAAAACCGCCGCAGAAGAAGAAAAATGAAAAATAGAGAGAATGTGACGATGATAAAACCATAAATCAACAGATAAACACCTCAGCCGCAGCCTGTGACCCATAATGCACTGCAGCTGTGAGGAGGGGGCGGGACGCTGCAAACAGCCAGGTGTCAATCAAACTGCAGGGTCGAGGCATTCAAGCTGAACTCTACATTTAAATAATAGCTAATTTAAATAAATGAAAATGTCTCTGTGACTGTTTTCTCTCTCGTGTTGCTGCTCTGGTTCTCAGACAGACTGAGTGATGAAGCTCCGCCTGGAGATTCTAAACAAACACAAACAAACACATTTATTTTGTTCCAAACAAGCTGATTTCTCTCTGTGAAAGTCGGCCTCGGGCTGCAGCACATTGTAATAAATGATTCTGTAGTCATTTAATTTTACTTAATATATTTTATAAAATGTATTAAATACGAATGCGTCCTTTATTTTGAGGCAGTTGTTTAAGTAACTTTAATATGAAAATGTTTGAGATAGAATCTACTTATTTTGATCACATTAAATATAATCTTTATGTGTGTGTAATTCTAAATCAAGAGAATTTTGAATGAATCCAACACAATAGAATTAGTCTGTTTTTAATTGACACTTTACACTTCCTGTTAAGTTGTTATTAACTCAACTTGTAACGTAGTTAGATTTAATTAATAATATTGCGTGCAATTTGTTGCTTCAATTTTTTTGAGTAGCTATTGTTTATCTTTTTTTACAGTGCAGACTCTTACATTTCTGTCATATTTCCAGCCTGTCTAGCTGTTTTAACCCTTTATCCGCCAAAGAACTATATTTGGTAACTTCAGGTAATATTTTGAGATAAAAGTTGCAAATTTACTAGACTAAAGTGGCAAATCTACAAGAAAAAAAGTCGCAGATTTAAGAGATTTAAAGTGGCAAATCTGTGTGAAAAAAGTCGCAGACTTACGAGAAAAAAGTGGGAAAAAAAACACTTTTTTCTCCCAGATTCACCACTTTAAATCTCATAAATCTACGCATTTTTTCTCTTGTAGATTTGCCACTTTAATTTCGTAAACTTTTTCTCAAAATATAATTATCGTATGTTGTTTTTCTACACATTCTGGCTGTTTGTAATATCCTCCAATATTCTCTAAGGTTGAAATTTGCAAGTATTTCAATGAGTGTCCTATTAAGGGTTAACATCGCCTCATTACGACTCGTGTTTATGTTTTTGGAGCTGGTGGCGCCCTCTGGTGGCCAGAGGCAGTATGAACGGTGCAAAAGGGGGAAGTGACGTTGAAATAAAGTGATTTATCTGTGATTTAATGTAAATAAAAGGGTAAAAAATGATGCAGAAATAACTAAAACATGATGCTGAGGAGGAAAAAGTCTGAATTGATGCTTTGTCAGGTCTGTCTGCAAGAATACAAGAGAACTAGTGTTAAAATTATTGTTTTCTGAATGGAGTCTGGTTTATAGTAGGGAGTTTTTTTTATGAATTGTTGAACAGTTTAATGAGTTTTTAAGAGGCTGAAACACAAAACAAATAACACAAAAACTGAGCTGAAAAAATGGACGATGTAAGGCATAAATTAAGGGATGCTTTCATGATATTTGGCCAATGTTATGTGGGTTTTACGCATCAAAATAAAGTGAATAAATGTGAATAAACGGATCAAAAGGATTCAGAAATAACTACAACATGATGCTGATGTGTAAAAAGTCTGAATTGATGCTTTGTCAGGTCTGTCTGCAAGAACACAAGAACATGACTGTTTTCTGAATGGAGTCTGGTTCAATTAGAGATATAGATTAATGGATATAATTTATTGGGGAGTTTTTTTTATGGATTATTGAACAGTTTAAGGAGTTTTAAAGAGGCTGAACCACAAACCAAAGTTAGCTGACGAATTTGGATGATGTAAGGCATAAATTACGGGATGCTTTCATGTTATTTTGCCAATTTTATGGGGTTTTTTATGCATTAATCAGCGTCAGTACAGATGCAGAAATAACTCCAACATGATGCTGATGTGTAAAAAGTCTGAATTGATGCTTTGTCAGGTCTGTCTGCAAGAACACAAGAACACAAAACACTGAACACAAAGACTGTTTTCTGAAAACTGGATGGAGTCTGGTTCATCAGAGCTATAAATCAATGGATATTATTTATTGTGGAGTTTTAAATGGATTGTTGAACAGTTTCTAAGAGACTGAAACACAAAACGAATAACAAAAAAAGTTAGCTGAAAAAATTTGGCTGATGTGAGGCATAAATTAAAGGATGCTTTCATCTTTTTTGGCCAATTTAATGGGCTTTTATGCATCAAAATAAAGTGAATTAGCTGTGATTTAATGACAATAAACAGATCAAAAGGATCAGAAATAACTACAACATGATGCTGATGTGGAAATTTTTTTAATTAATGTTTTGTCAGGTCTGTCAGCAAGAACACAAGAACACTAATGTTAAATGTTAAAATGACTGTTTTCTGAATTTTTTTTTTTAGATTTTTCTGTGTATGTACAAATATTTTATGTGTAGAAAAAATAAAAGTTTTAATTTTAGTGCAAATATATCAATAACATATTTATTTTTAACATAAAATCATAACTAAAAAAATAGTTTTTCTTAAATTATTCTCTTTAAATAAATACGGAATAAATACAGAAAAATCTTCTTAATCATGATTAATATATGTTCTGACTTTATTAAGGACATCTGTGGAAGAATAAAACTGAAATACAAGGGAGAAAAAAAAACCTCAAAAATGTTTTAATTATTAAATCCAAATAAAATCAAATGACTGTTTTCTGAATGGAGTCTGGTTCAGGAGAATCTCTGAGGTTCTTTATAAGAATAAGCAGTTCTCAACCTTTTAAAGGTACTAACTAACTAACAACTAAAACATCTCTCTGTCTATGTATTTATATATATAAGTTTTTATATTTTATTGTTACTTTTAATCTAAGTCCTTTGCTATCAGTTTAAAGGTCCATTCTGACCTCCTGAGTGTGTAACAGAGACTCCTTGGAAAGAAACAACTTGATACTTTGGGATTTATGATAATAATACATTTTATTTGTAATGCACTTTACATTACAGGAAATCTCAAAGTGCTACAGGTTAAAAGCATAACAGTCTAATTATCAAAAGTGCTAAAAACAGAAAACATAAAAGACACAAAATGACCCAAAAAAGAATCAAATTGACCACAAAATGATCAAAAAAAGACACAAAATGACCCAAAAAAGAATCAAATTGACCACAAAATGACACAAAATGATCAAAAAAAGACACAAAATGACCAAAAAAGACACAAATTGACCACAAAATGACCAAAAAAGACACAAAATGAACCAAAAAAGAAACAAATTGACCACAAAATGACAAAAAAAAGACACAAAATGACAAAAAAAGACACAAAATGACCAAAGAAAGACATTAAATGACCGAAAACACATTAACACATGAATACTTTAACACAGTGGGGACAGAGCTGACTTCCTAAATGATTTGGCGACCTCCAGAAATCATCTGGGATCCCAATTGGGGTCGGGACCCCAAGGTTGAGATCTAAAGCTGCAGAGAAGCTTCAGTCTGCTGTTGTGAGTCTGAAGCTGCAGCAGTTTCTCGTTTCACATAATAACGGCATTAAAAATCAGAGCGAGGCGGGCGGAGGGACGGGCGGCGTCCAATCAGAGCGCAGGGAGAGAACTGAGCCGTCCAATCAGAGCAGGCCTGAGTCCAGCTGCTCACATCTGGATGTGATCACAGCGTCGTCATCGTGCGGTTTATTAAAGTTTTACTGTCGATAATCTGCACAGACGACTCAAACAACATGAAGGTTTTTCTCTAAAGATTTAATGTTTGTTGAATAAAAGGAGACGTGATGTCACAGAGTTCCACTGATGAAGTTACAGGAAACAAAGAAAGAACAAAGAAACTTTAATCATCCTGAAAAAAGTTTCCACTGATTATGAAACTAATTATTTTTTCTTCTTCTCTGTTTGTTTCTGGGTTGCTGCCGGCTGCTTCCTGTCTGAAGGTAAGAGATCTCGTCACTCGTCTGTTTCTGCTGAAGTTCCAGATATTCATTCATGCTGAACCAGTTTGTGGCTCAAATTCTGCACAAAACACACAAATCACATTCAAGTCTGTTTCCACTAAACAAACTCAATCACAAGCCTTGAAGGATAAATACATAAAATATTAAAGCTGAAACAAACAAAGACACATAAAGGAAGAAAAGAAAAAGGATGAATGGAAAATAAACATGTTATTCATAATTTTAATAATTTTAATTATTAAAAAACAATCTAACATGCTCACTATGAAATGCAAAAGTTGTCATGGACTCCAAAATTTATTTTATTTTATAGTATTTATTTTGTATTTTTCCAAAAGCTTTCTGCAGCTGTAATTTTTTAAATCCAAAATGTATTTTATTTTATTTCAGTTTAAATATATATATATATTTCTAGAAGTTTTTCTACAGCGCTTACCAACAAAACTGATTCAGATTAATTTAAATTATTTTTAAAATTAAAATACGTTTTTCAGCATTGTATTTTTTTATTCTTCCAAAAACATTTTCTCTTTTTTTTTTACACCCAAAAATGTTATTTTATAATTTTTTTTTCGTATTTTTCCAAAAGCTTTCTGCAGCTGATTTACATCCAAAATTAATTTTATTCATTTTTATTTTTTTGATCATTTAATGCAGCTTTTTTTTTTTTTTACATCAAATAGGTATTTTTTTTTAATTTAATTTGTATTTTTTTTTCAATTTTCAAATTTTATTTTTATTTTTTATTCTTCTGTGTTTTACAGCCAAAACTGTATTTTATTTTATTTTTATTTTTACTTTTCCAAGAAGTTTTTCTTCAGCTGTTTGACAACCAAACTATATTTAAATGATTTTATTTTTTATTCATGCAGCTGTGAGCAGCTCCTCTGTCTCATGAACTATTTCTTTAAAAAGTGAGACTTTGAGCTGAAAGCGTCCGTGGCTGATAATAAACACAGATGTTTTTATAATTGATTAAAGTAAAACGAGGACATTTAATCGCTCAGTTTGTGTTTCCTGCAGCTGTTTAACACGACATTCATTTAACACGGGGACTCTTTAAAGCGTAACACCGGCGTCGTTAAGCAGCAGGAGACCAACTGAAACAACCTGCAGGACGTTTCACTGCTGCAGGTCAAAGACGCTCACGCTCAAGTTTGTTTACTAAAAATATCATTTTATTTGCTTTATATGAAACTGAACTGAGTCTTTTTGCATTCTTATCATTAAAAGTGACATTTATTTAAATCCTAACAAGCTTCTTTTCACTAATTTCTGTCATTTTAAAGAGAAAACAACGTTTTTATTGTATTTTAATTATTATAATAATTATTTTTTCTGCAGCAGGTTGTTATTTTTCTTTTCCAAGAGCTTTTTTATGTGATTTAATCTGACAAAAAAGTCCGACAGCAAACAGAAATTATGAGATTTTGGAATCGTCTTTAAATCGTGAAGAGGCGAGTTTCTGTTTGTTTGTTTGCAAACCTTATTATTATATACGTTATTAATGTTATTTATCATTTTGTATTATTTGATTTGAGAATATGAAGGAAACTCTAACTAAAACTGAATCTTTTTGCGTTCTTGTTATTAAATGTGACATTTTTTTAGATCCTAACGAGCTTCTTTTCTGTCATTTTAAAGAGAAAACGACGTTTTTATTTTATTTCAATTATTATAATTATTATTTTTTCTGCAGAAGGTTGTTATTTTTCTTTTCCAATAGTTTTTATTGTGATTTAATCTGAGAAAAGTAAGACAGCGAACAGAAATTATGAGATTTTGGAATCGTCTTTAAATCGTTAAGAGGCGAGTTTCTGTTTATTTGTTTGTTTGCAAACGTTATTTATCATTTTGTATTATTTGATTTGAGAATATGAAGGAAACTCTCTGTGTATTTCACTGATGAAACTAAACTGAATCTTTTTGCGTTCTTGTTATTAAACGTGACATTTATTTCGATCCTAACAAGCTTCTTTTTATTGATTTCTGACATTTTAAAGAGAAAACGATGTTTTGAATCAACAGAGAGACTCAACACATGATCCATGTTTATGTTTCTACGTGTTAATCTTCTGTAACTGAGGTCAGAGGTCAGAGGTCAGTCTCAGGTCAGGGCCCTGTGTCTCCCTGAGCTCTGTCTGTCAGGCTCAGCAGCTGATTGGCCGGTCAGAGGGCCAAACGCCAGGCGGTGGCGTGGGTCCAGGCGGTGGCGTGGGTCCAGGCGGTGGCGTGGGTCCAGGCGGTGGCGTGGGTCCAGGCAGAGCGCCGCTCTGCGTCTCCTGGCAGATTACTGCTGAATATTAATGAGCGGTCAGATTAGCAGAACTCCCAGCAGCCACTGGGGCCGTGTAATCCGGCCTTGCCGCCGCGCTGATAAGAGCGAGCGCCGGTCCGCCGCGGCGCCATCAGCAGCCGAGGGGACGCCGCCTGCCCCCCTGACCCCCCCTGACCCCCCCTCACTGACAGTTCAACATGTCGACAGGAAGTGCTTTTATTTTGTAGTTGTTTTGATGGAACTCGGAGCAGAAATTCTATTTTTTATTAAAGCGTATTTTTTTAAATTTTGACTTTATTTATACAGACGATTTCACAGAGACACGACAGTTTCACACAGACGGAAAGCAGTGTGTGTCTGTGTGCGTGTGTGTGTGTGTTTGTATTACTCATGTTGAGGGGACTCGCCTGCCTTAAGGGGACAGGTCCCCACAACGTAGATCATAACCTTTTAGAGGAAAGTCTGATTTTAATGTTAATGTGCAATCGAAGGAAAGGCCGCTAAACTGATGGGAACTGTGCATTGGTGTGTGTGTGTGTGTGTGTGTGTGTGTGTGTGTGTGTGTGTGTGTGTGTGTGTCCAATGGTGGCGCTATAACAACGAACTTCAAAAAATGTAATTGACCCTAAAATTCCATTTCCAGTTTCCTCTGCAGCTGTTTTACATCAAAAAATGTTTGTCCAACGTTTTTTCTGCAGCAGGTTGTTACTTTTTATGTGATTTCATCTGAGAAAAGTCCAAGAGCGAAAAGAAAAGATTTGACTTTAGGAGGCGACTTTCTGTTTGTTTGTTTGTTTGCAAATATTTAATATTTTATTTTGTATTATTTGATTTGAGAATATGAAGGAAACTAATATTCTTTTTACAATTATCATTTGTTTTTCAACGGTCTCTAAACTGGACTTATTCAGAACATAACGAACTAAACTAAACTAAACTAAACTAAACCAAACTAAACATTATAAATCACAACTTTAAAAAGAATAAATAAAAATGAATAGGCATTATCAGTTCATTTTTTAAGCTTAATAAACAGATAATATGTGGCGGTGAAACCCTCGTTCGAGTCTCTCAGGAAACTGTTTCCGTGGTTACGAGTCTCGGCGCTGACGAGAGTCGCTGTATAAAATAAACTTCCTCTCCGAGACTTTCTCTGTTGAAGTGATATTTCATCCTGTATTTAATATTTCTGGCTCAGAGTTTCTTGCTGAGTGTTTCCTCGGAGCGTTTCGTCCCGTCGAGGATCTTTGGGAACGTCTCCGTCCTCTCGGGGAATTCTGGGAATGATGGCAGCTATTGTTGACGGCAGCGTGTGATTGGTGGAGCGTATCGACCGCTGACAGCCGGGACAAAGAGGAGGGGGGGCGTCCACCGAGTAGAACTAATCCTCCGACCCCCCCAAACCCCCTCAGACCCCCCCACATACCCTCAAACCCCCTCAGACCCCCCCGCTGGTCCTCCAGGTCACAAAGAACTGAAACCAGATTTCAGCTCAACTCGACACGTTCATATCGATATTTACTCTCATTTTATTACATTTATTTGGAATTTTTGGGAGGTTAAGCGCCTCCTAAAATCTCCCGAAACTTCAGGTTTCTCTTGACTGAATTTTTTAATTTTTTAAATTAAGATAATTAATTAATTATATAATTATAAACCCAGATTTTTCTGCTTATTTATTTTTTTCAGATTTTTCTGTAATTATTTCTTCTTAATATAAATTTTTTCAATAATAACCTTTTAGATACAAAAAGTATTTTATGTGTAAAAAAAATAATTATTTTAGTCGTAGCTTCAAAACGACTCGTAGCAATATTTTCTGAAATTATTGTAACATTTAAATATTAAAAAAGCAGAAAAAAATGCGTAATTTAAATTAAAAAATCAGCACACATTAATTCTATTTAATTTAATTTATTGCTTCTGATAAATGTATATAAATTGATTTCAACATTGTTCCAGTAAAACAGTTTTTATAGCAACTGTATTGTATGAATTCAGTTTCAATTTTATCGATTCATCTCGTTATTGTCTTTATAGTAACTGATTCATGTTTAATGTTTGATTTGAAACGAGCAAATATTCAGTTTGTAGAAACAGAAATTCTGCCTCAAAAAACTCACTTTCACCACAAAATGTAATTATTAAAATAAATGAAAAAAATCATTGTGTTCTGATGGTTTCAGCCGGTCGACTCGCTGCTCTTCTAACTTTTAAATGTTTCAAATAATTCAGAACGTTTCTCGTCCTGCAGCTGAAACAGACGACGTCATCAGCTGGTTCCAGTTTGTTAAAGTGAAAGTTAAAGAGGTTCTGGTTCTAGTTCTGGTTCTTGTTCTTGTTCTTGTTCTTGTTGTAATTCTGGTTCTGGTTTTGTGACACGTTCTCTCTCGTCTGTTTTCCTAAAATAAGGCCTGAGGAGTTTTGCTCGTGCTCAGTGCGTCTCTGCAGCAGGTTTCATGTTTCACTCTGGAGGCAACAAATCACTCTGTTGACCTTTGACCTTTAACCCTCGCTGGCTGCAGACAGACTCTTCACTCTAAACTTTATTTAACCCTCAAAGTCATTAGGGACATTTTTCTTTTCTTTTGTCATTTGTTCCGGCGCTTAATGCATTCTGCTTTGTGTGTCAATTTAATTTATTATTACATTATTTACATTTTTTAACCTTGTAAGTGTGACTTCAGCTCAGTTTCCTTTTCAGCTTTTTACTGAATTTAAAATAAAAATAATTTAGTTAATTTTCTGCAGCTGTTTCATCAAAAAATGATTTTATTTCATTTTATTTATTTATTTTTTCCAGCGGTTTCTCTGCAGCAGGATGTTATTTTTCTTTCTGACAATTTTTATGGGATTTCGTCCGAAAAAAGTCCGACAGTGAGCAGAAATGATGTGATTTTAAATCGTCTTTAAATCTTTACGAGGCAAGTTTCTCTTTGTTTGTTTGTTTGTTTGTTTGCAAATTTTGTAGGGACATTTTCTTTTCTTTTATCATTTGTTCTGGCTCGTAATGCATTTTGCTTTGTGTGTCAATTTAATTTAATTTATTTTTTTATTTTTTTAACCTTGTAAGTGTAGCCTCAGCTCAGTTTCCTTTCGAGCTTTTTTACTGAATTTTAAAAATGATTTAATTAATTTAGTTATTGATTTTAAACTCAGCTCAACTCTGACACATTCATATCGATATTTATTCTCATTTTATTATATTTATTTGGATGCTTTGGGGAGTTGAAGCACCTTGTAAAATCTACGGAAACCTTTTTTCAGCTTTTTGCTGAATTTTAAATATGATTGAATTAATTTAATGAATTAATTATTTCATCATAAATTCAGATTTTTCTGTTTTCTGAATTTTTTAAAGGTTGTCTGATTTTTCTGTTATTATTTCTTCTTATTATAAAACATTTTTAACTCTAAACTTTTTACCTACAAATATTTTATGTGAGAAAGAAATAATTTTAGTAGTAGCTCCAAGATGACTCGTAGCAATATATTCTAAAATGATTGAAACATTAAAATATAAATTTAAAAAACATTGCTGCAGTAATTCTGTTTTTATAGCGGCAGTTATTTTATAAATTCAGTTTCACTGCAAATACGTAAAAAATAAAACTGCGGTTCATTTTTCAATTTATTGAAAAGTGTCTTTTTCATTTTTTTCTCTCCATTATTTTCAGTTCTAAAGGCACAGGGGTATATTTATCAATTTATTTTAATTAATTTTCGGTTTTTAGCTCTGTCAGTGAAACCTCAGCTCCCATCAGACGGTTCAGACCTCTAAAGACAAAAATGTTCCATTAAAACCACTTTTTTTTTTAACCCGCGGCATCAAATCATCATTTTATTGTATCAGACTTTATTAAAAAAACAAAAAAGCATCTAAGTCAACGCTGTTGGTGATTAAAATAATAAAAAATCCATCCGTGCATTTATTATATATATAAAATAAAAAATATAAAACAGTGGCGTTATATCAACAAACTGCCGGGTTTAAATAGGCAAATAAATAAAATAAACATTATTCGGTAATTATGATCAGGAATGACAGAAAATGTAACTTGTGTAAAATAATAATAATATATAATTTATAACAGTTTTAATAGAGAACATGTTTGTCTGCAAAGGTAACAAGAGGGTTTGTTTTAATTTGACAAAAAGATTAATTAGAAAAGCATCAAAATCAAAGTTGTTGCTAATTCTTAACTTTTTAAATTAAGAATAAACAGAAAATAATTACATGTTTGTGTTGTTTCATAAATTATAATATAATAAAAAGGTAATTTAAAGGTTAAAATTATAAACTGAATAATATTTGATTGTTATGATCAGTACTGATGTTGGTTAAGAGTTTTAACTGTGAAAGTGAGTTTCTATTAATCTATTAATACTAAATCAATTGTTACATATTTAATAATTATTATATTACTTCACATGTTTTATTTCATCTCAGGGTATTTAAACAAACTCCGACCGCTGGTTTCTTCTTCTGTGTTTCTTCTGAACGCAGCTGCAGAAAATCTGGTCCCAAAAATCAGAAATCAGAATAAAAACATCCGTAACAGACGAAAAATCCCAAATATTGAGTTCAGCATCACGAGACAAAGATCAGCTTCTCACATTTCTCTCCATATCTTTACCTTTGATACTTTATGAATTATAAACAGTTGCAGGTTAATATTGTGTGGATGATTTATAGTTTTAATATGAGCAATAAAAAATGGTGAAGGTACGAGAAGCTGCAGGAAGAACCGACATGATATCAATCCTTTTGTTGTTTTTTATGGCTCTTAGTTTCTCATAATAATTATTATAATAATAATTGTAAGGCAAGGCAAGTTTATTTCTAGCACATTTCAACAACAAGGCAATTCAAAATGCTTTACACAGAACATTAAAAGTGTTAGAAAGAGACATACCGGTACATAAAGTGACATTCAAATACAGAACTTTAAAATTGAAAACAAGTCGATAAAATTCATATTTTTTAAATCAGATATCAAAGGAATAGAAGTTACAGTGCAGTATTAGCAGTAGTAATAATAATAATAATAATTAATAAATAAATATGTAAAATAAATACTAATATCCTGAACAGTGGATCAGTCTGGGGGTCTGGGGGTCTGGGGGTCCTGGTCCAGGTCTCGGTGGGAACAGGGTGTCCTCTCAGTAACCCTCCTCCCTCTGAGGAGGGGGCGGGGCCGAGACGCCCCCAGCCTCCTGATTGGTCACGGTCGGGCGGCTGACCCCCCCCCCCCCCCCCCCCCTGAACATTAACACCAGGAGAAGATTTATCACCAAAACAAATGATAAATAATTTTAGTAATCGCTCCAAAATGACTAGTAGCAATATTTTTCCAAAATTATTGTAACATTAAATTATTAAAAAGCTGAAACATTTGCATTATTTGATTGAAAACATCAGCACACATGAATTCTATTTCACTTTATGTTTTTGTTTAATATATTATATGATTTAAACTTTGTTTCAGTTTCACTGCAAATGCATCAAAAACTGTTTATTTTTCAGTTATTTTCAGTTATTTTTCTGTTTTTCTTTTTTTTCCATTTGTTTCGGATCTTGATGCACGGGGGTATACATTCTGCTTAACGTGTGAATTTAATTTAATTTATTTTCTATTCTACAAATATGTCAAAAACTGTTTATTTTTCAGGTATTGTCAGTTATTTTTCAGTTATTTTCAGTTATTTTCAGTTATTTTCCAGTTATTGTCCATTTCTTTAAGATATTTTCAATTATTTTCAGTTATATTTCAGTTATATTTCAGTTATTTTTCAGTCATTTTTTTTGTTGTAGTTTCGGCTCTTAATGCACGGTTGCATACATTTTGCTTAGCGTTTCAATTTAATTTAATCTATTTTCTATTCCCGTCCGTCAGTGACCTCAGCTTCCATCTAAACGTTCAGACCTTTAAAGTTTTTTCATCCCGCGACATCAAATCATCATTTTATTATATCAGACTATAAAAAAACAAAAAAAGCATCTTAATCAACACTGTTGGTAATAAGAAGAATAAAAATCCCCACCATGCATTTAGTATAAATATAAGATATAAATAAATAGCTGCAGAGGAAATCACTCTGACTGAAGCTGGACGTGAGACGCTGCTGATGTTTCTCTTTATTCTCTTTATTCTCTAACAGTCTCAGTGGGACGGACACAGACACACGAGTCCAAAGTCTTCGGCACAAATCTATTGTCTTGATCTCTGGTTTCTAAAAAATTATCAGGACCCGATAATACGAGCCGTGTTTTCACTCCTTTATTACAGAGAATATGAACGAAATAAATAAATGTCTCTCAGTGGTTTCAGCTCGCCGTTATATTACATTATATGATATAATATAATTTGACATCATTCTGCAGTGAGAGTCGTCTGTGTGCAGGTTATAAACTGATCCAGCTCCGTCCTCAGTCCGTCATCATACAGTGACCTGGTACTGTTATATCCTAGTTACCTGGCCCAGTCCTAATAACCAGTACGAGTCTTAACCAGTACCAGTCCTAATAACCTGTCCAAGTCTTAACCAGTACCAGTCCTAATAACCTGTCCAAGTCTTAACCAGTACCAGTCCTAATAACCAGTATGAGTCCGGAGGAGGTGCAGACGTCTGGTTTCTCTCTAAACAGCTGAATTACAACATGCTGAAGGATTATTATGGGATTTCGGTCCAATGATGCAAAATAAACTGCTTACAGCACGTTTAACATGGTGTGTGTGTGTGTGTGTGTGTGTGTGTGTGTGTGTGTGTGTGACAGCATGTAGTGTGTTCTCTGTATGTAGTCGAAGGTATCAACATCTGTCAGTTCTACTGCTGTCTGTAATATGAGCTGTGAGTGTGTGTGTGTGTGTGTGTGTGTGTGTGTGTGTGTGTGTTTGGCAGCTGGTGAGCTAATAACACACACTCTCAGCGGGGCAGATGGCAGCGGGCAAAGTGAGACTGGTGACAAGAGCTGAGGGAGAACACACACACACACACACACACGGCTAGGTCTCAGTACTTGTACCTCACTTAAGTATTTTCATTTTATGTAATTTTATACTTCTACTCCACTACATTTTGAGGTAAATAATGTACTTTTTACTCCACATAAACCACATAAAAGTATATTAAGTAGTTAAAATGAACACACACACACACACACGCACACACACACACACACACACACACACACACACACACACACACACACACACACACACACACACACACACACACTATAGTATAATATAATAAAATATATTCCTGGTTGTATGTCCACTTCCTAATACAGAAGAAAATCTTCTAAATCTTTATTTTTACATTTTTACAGTAAAGAAATCAATATCAGTTCCAGTGTACGTTATATTAACAATATTTTCTTTCTGTTCTCTGTTTCTCTCTTTAAAGTCACCAGACTCCATTAACAGAAACAGTGATTTTAGCTGAGAGAAGACAGGAGCTGCTGCCTCCATATGTCAGTTAGTTTGTTATTACTTATTACTTGTTTTGTTATTTTAAAATCCTTTAAAACACTAAAATCACACAAGAACACAAACTAACTGACAGATGGAGGCAGCAGTGGAGCAACAACCAACATGATCTGTCAGCTTAAATTAGTGTTTTTGTCAACGGAGTCTGGTGGCTTTGAAGGAGTTACTTTAAATTCACTAAAAATGTGTGAGTAGTAAATTCTTTAACGTTTTAAATAACTTTGAATTACTTTCGTGTTATATTGTGTTTTACAAATAATAAAAAATAAACTGAAAGAAACTTAAGTTATGAGAAACTATTAAAAACATTTTTTTAAAGTTTATTTGCAATTATTTCAACTGATTTTGTAACTGCGATATGATTAATATTAACGAACAGTGATAAATATTGCATATTATATTATATTATAGCTTTTAAATCCTTAGGTTTAAACCCTCTGGGTCAAAATAATTTTTGGAACATTTAATTCTACATTATAAGAATAAACAATAATAAAAACTATACATTTTATTATGAATTTATCTGCTGATTATGATCTTTCAATTAATTAATATTTTAAAAAGGGGGAAAAAGGATAGAAAAAATGTTCATAGCTGCTGATGAAGAAATCCTGAAATCTGAGAATTTATTTAAAAAAAATAAACGGACATAAAAGATAATAATAATAATAATAATAATAATAATAACAATAATAATAATAATAATAATAATAATAATAAATTAAAATAATTAATAATAATAATAATAATAATATTTAATATATCAGTGGACTACCGAATGTTTCCAGTCTGTATATTTTGTGTCTGAGGTCGAGTCTGCAGCTGCTCTGAGACCATCAGAGCGGATCAGAACAGACCTGATGCTGATCAGAACTGATCCAGGACCTGCTGAACCACAACAGAACAAAGACTTGAGCTCGTGTTGGTGCAACAGTGTGGGGACCGTCTGACCTCAGAGCTGAGGGGGGACGTCTGAACGTTAATTATCCTCCTGATCAATCATTCACACTCTGTTGGTTTAATTAGCATTAAGGGGTCTCACACATGATCAGAGAGCTTCACAGGTCACCAGACACAACCAGAATTTAAATTTTTTTTTTTTTTAACAATAACAGACCAATACACACAAGACGAAATGAGAATAAAAAATAAATAAATAAAAATAATTTAAAAAATTAATTTATAGGGGAAAAATCATAACAACAATAATAAAAAATATAAAATAAAAGATAATGGTAGAAAAATAATAATAAAATAATTAATAATTAGAAAAATCGTAAATAAAAACAAAATTAACAAGAAGAGACCAACACACACAAGACAATAGATGAGAATAAAAAAATATGTTAAAAAAAACAAAAAAATATTTAATAAATAAATGTAACAAAATAGGTAGCAAAATTAAGATAAAATGGATAAAAATATACTAATAATAATAATTAACCAACATAAAAAAGGTGAAATTGAACTACATAAAAACAATAAAGTAAGTTTATAAAATAATATAAAACATTGTAATTTCAATGCCTGTCTGAATAAGAAGGTACATGAGCATTTAGTAGATTTGTGTATTTTCTACGATTTTTTGTGCACTTGTAAATGAATGGTTGTATGAATTAATTAATTAATT
This sequence comes from Centropristis striata, assembly GCF_030273125.1. Taxonomy (NCBI): domain Eukaryota; kingdom Metazoa; phylum Chordata; class Actinopteri; order Perciformes; family Serranidae; genus Centropristis; species Centropristis striata. The sequence continues at coordinate 3,498,445 of NC_081525.1, read as the reverse complement.
AATTTTGCAAGTTATTCTGGGATTCTTTCATTCATATTGATCCTTTTTTTGTTGTTGCCGTGAAGTAGGTTTTAAATTGTGTTCAGAATTGTCTTAAAATGGTCTTTAAAAGGCTCTTAAATTGAAGCTGTTGAACACGTTAATATATCATATCTGGATGAGCTGATAACAACCTGCTGCACCGACCAGCAGGCTGCTGATCAGACTGATCCTCCGTCTGATGACACTCAGGTGTTTGGTTTCAGGTGTTTGTTGCAGGTGGAGGTGCTGATAGTTTTCAGTGGGCGTGGCTTCCTTGTTTTGTTTTTGTTGAAACTTTCCTCCAGACAGACGCCCAAACATCACGTTAAGGTTAAACAGTGTAACGTTGAAAACAAAGCTCAGGTCTCTGCTGAGACGTTTGCAGGAAACTGAGTCTCTGAAGATTCAAACTGTTGTTTCCTAACGAGGTCACGGCCGCACGGTGACGTCTGATTGGTCGATTTGTTTAATGAGGAGGCTAATTATCCTGACGAGTGTGTGTGTCTGGTGTGCGTATGTGTGTGTGTGTCGGGGGATGAGATGTGTCAGTGTTTCTCTTTATGAGGCTCTGGAGAGTTTCAGTGTGTCCGCTGTGTGTTTCAGTCTCAGAGGGAGTTCCACCTGAGAGTGTGTGTGTGTGTGTGTGTGTGTGTGTGTGTGTGTGTGTGTGTGTGTGTGTGTGTGTGTGTGTGTGTGAACTTGTGTCGGATGATTTGTTGACTCCATGACAGAATATAAAGTTGTACATTAGTGGAGATCTTTGCTTTTCCATTGATTTGTCGGCTTTTCACAATAAAAGTCTTTGCACGGCAGCTTTTATTGTGAAAAAAAAGGCGAAAAAATCTGCAGCATCAGTGCAGACAGAGGTCAGAGGTCATACTGTGTGTGTGTGTGTGTGTGTGTGTGTGTGTGTGATGATCTCTGTCAGAACTGATTTTTGGAGCATGGCCTCTCTCTCCCATGATGCACCTCTCCACCTGTCACAGTCCATCTGTGTCGGTCACACACACACACACACACACACACACACACACACACACACACACCCACCCTGCCCTGTTTGATTGACAGCTCTGGTAGTCTCTCTCCTGGTCGCCCCAGCGACCGCGTCCCGCTCTGTTAGTTCGTCTCAATTGGTCGAATCTGCCTGTCAATCAAACACACAGGCCAAGTCCCCGCCCCCCGGGACCGCCACACAAACACATCCCTCCTTACTCCTCCTCTCCTCCTTTTCATCTCCTCTCCTTCTCTCCTCCTTTCTTCTTTTCTTTCCTTTACTTCTTCATTTTACTCTTCTCCTTCTCTCCTTCTCTCCTCCTCTCTCCCTCTCTTTTCTTTCCTACTCCTCTAAGTTTAATTCTAAGTTTTTACTTCCTCTCCCCTCTCTTTCCTCCTCCTCCTCTTCCTCCTCCTCCTCCTCCTCTTCTCCTCTTTTTCTCCCCTTCTCTCCTCCTCCCCTCCTCCTCCTCCTCCTCTTCTCCTCTCTTTCCCCCCCTTCTCCCCTTTTCTCCTCCTCCCCTCCTCCTCCTCCTCTTCTCCTCTCTTTCTCCCCTTCTCTCCTCCTCCTCCTCCTCTCCTCTCGTCTCCTCTCCTCTCCTCCTCCTCCTCCTCCTCCTCTCCATCAGCTCACTGCTCCTCTGCACATCATCGTTCCCACAGCGCTGCTGACGAGGACGACTGAACACAAACAAACAACTGAGGAGAAAGGAGGGAGGAGAGACAGAGAGAGAGGCAAGGAAGGAAGGAAGGAAGGAAAGAAGCAAGCAAGGAAGGAAGGAAGAAAAAGAGGAGAAAAGAAAAAGGAGAATTTGTCAGGAGAGTAAATTTTCAGATTAAAGTGTGAACAGAAGATAAAAACTGCAGCACTTTTCAGTTTCTCTCTGATGACAAACTTGTTGAAGGTCAACGACATCACTGTTTGTTTTAACCTCCTCCTCCCCCGGTGACTCCCCCTCTCCTCCCTCCTCCCCCCTCATACAGTTACACCTCCTCCCTCCTCCCCCTCCTCCCCCCGGCCTCCCGCCACCTGACGAGCTTTGAAGTGCTAACGAGACGCTCGCCATGTTTACACCGAGAGAGAGAGAGAGAGAGAGGGAGAGAGAGAGAGAGAGATAGAGAGAGAGAGAGGGAGAGAGAGGGAGAGAGAGGGAGAGAGAGGTAGAGAGAGAGAGAGAGAGAGAGAGAGAGAGTCTGACCGCCACGCCGCCGCAGGGCCGGATTCAAAGCTGCACCGGAGGGGAGGGGGGAGGAGGTGAGAGGTGGAGGAGGGGGGAGAACATAGAGGACGAGGGGGGAGAAAAGAGGGGGGGAGGAGGTGAGAGGAGGAGGAGGGGGGAGGAGAAAGGGGAGGAGGAGCGGAGGAGGAGGAGGATGTGTTGCTGCTCAGTTTTAATGTTTTTTAATGTTTTTGTGGGGAGACTCGGCTTCCCTCGCTGACGTCGCCTCGGTCCCTCGTTAGCGCTCGTTAGCGTTCGTTAAGGCTCTTTAAAGCTCGTTAAGGCTCTTTAAAGCTCGTTAAGGCTCTGGGGTCGGTGAGTGATTCAGGAGGCGGGTCACGTCAGAAGGTCACTGTGTCTTTAACTGTTTTCAGAGCCGCTGCAGGCAAACGACACCAAACTGTGTTTTTATTAGTGAGAGGAGACACTGAAGTTCCACCACAAATATGACAAATATGAATATAATATTCTGAGACCCGTTCTCTTTTTGACACACGATGACGGCTGATTATTCACCCGATCCAAACTGTATAAGCAGGTGCAGTAGCTCCTTAAGTTTCCTTTATAAAAAGTGACCAAAACTTGTGTTAAAATGTTGATATTTGTGTCAAAATCTCTTTATTCTACATTTGTCATTTAAAGAATTTGCACTAACCAGATCTACAAATATTCACTGAGAATCTGTTTACACAGAGCAGAGAGGAGAGGACAGGAGAGGCTGGAAACATGAATTTGTACAATATGTGGACAAAAATGTTTTTAAACATTCAGGACACTTGTAAATTCCAATTTATTATAATAAAAAATTGAGATTGATTCCATAGAGCTGCAGGACTTAGATAGAGTTAATAGAGATTTTATATATTACAGTGAAATACAAGGACACAGAGCAAAAAAAACGCCTTGAAACTGCTCGTTGAGGTTCAGAGGGTTAAAGCTCTTTATTGGATGTTGGGTAACAGAACATACATGACTCCTCTGAGCTGCTGTGAACCTGATGTCACTGAGGAGGAGGAGGAGGAGGAGGAGGAGGAGGAAGAGGACCCTGCTGCTCAGAGGAATAAAGCAGTGATCGGTCAGAGAGTGACAGTGTTGAGGCAGAAATACATAAATCCTGCTTCTTCACATCATATTACACAGATTACAGCAGCCAATCAGCTTTAATGCTCATCAGCAGGAAGTGGAGCAAAGGTCACAGAGAGACATGAACAGCATGGAAATCTGTACGTTTATTCAGTTCAGTTTTATTTATATAACACAAAATCACAGCCTCTGACCTTTGACCCTCACATTAATCAGAATATAATTTCAGAGACATGATGTGATGCTTCAGTCAGCAGGTTTTAAATCAACCAGTCAAACCAGCAGCTGTGGAACGAGGCTCACAGTTTCCCTCTGCTGACGGTCGTTTTGGGTTTTTCCACAATTTCGAGCGGTTCTTTGGTTTTCCCAGCTCCCGGCCGGAAAAACTGCTTCTATAGCAGCACCAACTCTCTGCTGGACTTGAACCATGACCTGCTATGTCAGGGCCTGGGGGCGGGGCTATCTGACCAACAAGAACAACTCGGTGTCGTTGAGAGAGACCCACTAAAACGTGTATCATTAATTTATGTGATTTGTTGAACTGCAATGTGATTGATACGGGCTAGCGCTAGCGTGCTAACATTAGCGGCCGATCGTAGCGCGCTAACATTAGCGGCCGATCATAGCGTGCTAGCGTTAGCAGCCGATCATAGCGCACGTTAGCGGACGATCGATAATGTGCTAACGTTAGCGGCCGATCATAGCATGCTAGCGTTAGCAGGCTAGCAAGACCAAGACCAACTCGTTGCCGTTGAGAGAGACCAACTAAAACGTGCATCATTCATTTATTTGATTTGTTTAACTGCAATGTGATTAATACAGGCTACTGGGCTAACGCTAGCGGGCAGCAGGCGGTAGTGTGTCGATGTTCTAGCCAGTTCTAGCCTACTTGCCTTAGCTTACAACAAAGTCCAACGTTAACATGTTACGTTCAGTGTTAATAAGAATGTATTCAGGGTCCATAGTGATGAAGATGAGCAGCAGATGTGTTGTAGAGACAGATATGTAGTCTGCTGTTGTTATAGTTGCAGAGAGGTTGGAGACTATACAGACGTTAACAGTGACGTAATGATGTGACTCTAGAGGTTGTGAAAAAACAAACATGTTTGGAGCTGGTTCGCAAGTTGAACCAACTGTGAACCAACTGTGAACCACATGAGAACCGGCTCTCAGTCGAAAAACCCTATTTGTGCTAAGCTAGGCTCTAATGAACCAGACTCCATTCAGAAAAACGTTATTTCTGCATCCTTTTGATCTGATTAAATCTCAGGTAAAACACTTTACTTTGGCTTCATACTGATTAATGTGTAGAATGCCATGTGCCAATTGGCCAAATAACATGAAAGCATCCCTTAATTTATGCCTTAATTGATCTCAATTTTTCAGTTCACATTTTGTTTTGTGTTTCAGCCTCTTAAAAACTCCTCAAACTGTTCCACAATCCATAAAAAACCCTACTATGTCGCATCCATTGCTTTATAACTCTAATGAACCAGACTCCATTGAGAAAACAGTCATTTTAGCAGCAGTGTTCTTGTGTTCTTGCAGACAGACCTGAAAAGCATCAATTCAGACTTTTTCCACATCAGCATCATGTTGCAGTTATTTCTGCATCCTTCTGATCCGTTTATTGACATTAAATCACTTTATTCTGGCTTCATACTGATGTATTAGTGCTGTACCAGCAGCCATCCAGACACAGCTCCTGGAGGAGGTGATGAAACTCCTCCGGATCAGATGATTAATCCCTGTGATGATGATGTATCTGGGACTTCCACAGCAGCAGGAGGATTATTTCACTCACAGAGTTGTTTACACTGGAGCGTCTCGCACCACAAATTTCTCATTTTCCGTTTCTGTGTTTTGTCCACGATGTCTTAATATCCGAGATAATTCCCAGGACGGTGATGGAGGGATGATGGAGGGATGAGGGTCACATTTCGTGTATTTCAGTATAAACTCTGTGAAATTAGTCTAAAGAGTCCTTAAGCTGATTTGAGAGCAGCAGGTTGTGATGTCAGGATTCTCTGCAGCAGCTAAGTGGCAGCGAGCCGGCAGCGGGTCGGCAACGGGTCGGCAACGGGCCAGATGGGTCGGCAACGGGCCAGATGGGTCGGCAACGGGTCGGCAACGGGCCAGATGGGTCGGACTCTCAGTTAACAGAAGTGATGAAGAGGCGACCAGCTGTGAGCTCCGGGCTCTAAATCCTGCAGGAGGAGGGGCAGCACATTCAAAACTTCTCCAGGAAATATCTGTGTTTTCCAGGATATTCCTGCTTTATTTAATCTTTTTGTCCATGACCTGGAAGCTGCATTCAAGCAGGTGGTGCCTTCCAAGGTTTTCCAAGACATGTGGGGTCCCTATCCCTGTCCTCTCAGTCCATCAGGACCTGGAATAAAATGTGCATTCAAAATTCAGGACATTTTTGCTGTATTCTGATATTCATAGAGGACCTGGAGGGCAACTCCAGGTTTTCCAGGACATTTTGGGAACCTTGTCACACATCAACTTATTGGTCTTTGATGCATCAGGAAGAGGATTTCTTCACATTCAAAGCTTTTTCCTGGAAATCCTGATTTATTCAGTCCAGGATCTTTTCAGGAACATGTGGAAGCTGCAGCGGCAGGTTTCCTGGCTTCCAGGTTTTCCAGGATATATGGGGACCTTGTCAAACATCATTAACCTGTCAGTCTTTGGTCCATCAGGAACTTGTATTCCTGCACATTTAAAGATCTGTTGGTTTTTTTCAAGGAAAACTATATTCTGTCATTCATGGAGGACCTGGAGGGCAGCTCCAGGTTTTCCATGACATTTGAGGACCTTGTCACACATCAACTTATTGGTCTTTGATGCATCATGTAGAGGATTTCTTCACATTCAAGGCTTTCTCCTGTTTTCCAGGACTTTTTTCAGGAGCACCTGGAAGCTGCAGCTGCAGGTTTCCAGGTGTTCCAGGTTTTCCAGGACAAATGGGGACCTTGTCAAACATCATTAATGTGTCAGTCTTTGGTCCATCACGAACCTGGATTCCTGCACATTCAAATAATTGGGTTTTTTTCAAGGAGAACTTTGGTTTTACTATGTGAATATGTCCAGGAGCTGGAAGTTGCATTGAAACATCTACAAGCCTTCAAGGTTTTCCAGGACATGTCGGGACCTGGTCCCTGTCCCCCAGTCCATGAGGACCTGGAGTAGAGCACACCTTTGAAATGCCTTTTCCATCCAGCATCGTTGACCAGAACATTTTGCTGTGTTCTGTAGTTTAAAGGACTTTTCCAAGCTGCAACTGCAGAAACTTTGGCTCTACTTTGTCCTTTTGTCCAGGACTTTTCCAGGACTTGGAAACTGCTTTGAAGAATAAAACTTTTCCCAGGTTGTCCAGGACACGTTGGAACTCAGCCAAACAGAGACAGCTTGCCAAAACTTCAATTTTCACGTTACAATGACAAGTTTTTCTAAGGAATCTCCTCCTCCTCCTGCTCCTCCTCCTCCTCCTCCTCCTCTGTGTTGGATGACTGACAGGACTAAAGATAATAGAGGGCCATGCGGGGTCCCGGGGGCCAACAGGGGCCACATGACCCACATGAGGAGTTTGACAGGCTTCACCTCTCAGATCAGGAAACACAAAGCAGCAGCAGCTTCATATTGTTTGTGGCTGAGGGGGGGTCAATGACAGGGGCGGGGGGAGGTATGCAGTGTTTGAGTGTGTGTGTTTGTGTGTGTGTGTGTGTGTGTGTGTGTTGGGGGGGGCAGTTTGATTGACAGCTGGCAGATCCTTTGGGTGCAGAATGACGTCAGTTTCATGTTGAAGTGTTCGATACAACAGTTTCTTCACCAGACGTTTAGATTCTCCTGCTGAACCAGACTCCATTCATAAAACAGTCATTTTAACAGAAGTGTTCTTGTGTTCCTGCAGACAGACCTGACAAAGCATCAATTCAGACTTTTTACACATCAGCATCATGTTGGAGTTATTTCTGCATCATTTAGATCAGTTTATTGACATTAAAACACAGCTGAATCACTTTGATTTGAGTTTATACTGATTAATGCGTAAAACCTGTAAAAACCCATAAGAAATGGCCACATAACATGAAAGCATCCCTTAAAAAGTTACCTGGAAATAAATTAAGGTATAAATTGTGTTTTTGTTTTGTGTTACAACTTCTTAATAACTCCTTAAACTTTTCAACAATCCATAAAAGACTGCCTAATAAATTATATCTACTGATTTATAACTCTAATGCACCAGACTCCATTCAGAAAACAGTCATTTTAACAGCAGTGTTCTTGTGTTCTTGCAGACAGACCTGACAAAGCATCAATTCAGACTTTTTACACATCAGCACCATGTTGGAGTTATTTCTGCACACTTTTGATCCGCTTATTGACAATAAATCACAGATAAATCACTTTATTTTGGCTCCATGCTGATGTTTTTTTAACCCGTTAGAGTTCTTTTTTTGGAGATTGTCCGTATCCGATATAGGGATCAAAGCTGTACAACTTGTAAATCAGACCGACCAGCTAACAGGCTGACACACACACACACACACACACACACACACACACACACAGGCCTGGTGTTCAGTTCATCATGGGTCGCTGTGGTAACTGTAGACAAAGAGACTGGAGTCGTGTTACAGCGAACATGTGGCGGCTCGGGGTGTGTGTGTGTGTGTGTGTGTGTGTGTGTGTGTGTGTGTGAGTGTGTGTGTGAGAACAGAACATGATCTCACATACTGTGAATATTACACGACTCAGGAATCTGTTACCTCCATAACTCGTGTCAGTGCTGCAGCACGACTGTAACATTAATACTTTAAAGTGTGAGAGTTCACAGCCAGAATAAAACTCATGAGGCTTTTATTTTTGTAGGTTTTTTTATCTCCTGGTCACCAGTGGTGACTTTAGTAACTTTATACGTCTACTCCACTACATTTAGCTGACAGCTTTAGCAACTTTTCAGATAAAAACATGATTCATTTAAAATTATTTGATCAAATTAAATCTCATAATAGTATATTAAGGACTTTTTCTTGTAGTGGAGTAATTTCACAGTGTGATATTAGTACTTTACTGCATTGAAGTAATCTGAATACTTTTTCCGGCACTGTTGAGTTTTATTTTCAAAATATTTTAAAATACTTATTTTTTATATTTTAAATATTTTAAATATATATATATTTTGTTTTATAGGAGTAAACAGAAAGTTGCATTAGATTACATTTATCATGTTTTTCATACTTCTTGCATTCATGAAAATATATTTTTTGTAATGAATAATTAATAATTGTAAAATTAGTATAAACAGTAAGATAAATAAGTAGATAAAAGCACAAGGAAAATAATAATAAAGTTGAGATTTTGCTCCATTTTACTTGTGTAACATTTAGTATTTTTAGATTTTTTTTCCCTTGCAGGTTTTCCACTTAGAGCAAAGAAAATAATTTCTTTTATTTGACATCTAATATATTATTTTATATTCAGAGGATGAACTTTTCTAGTTTTTTAATGATCTCTGCTGTAGCACAGGAGTAAACAGAGAGTTGCATTAGTTTACATTCATCATGTTTTTCATACTTGCAGCACTCCTGCAAATATATGTATTTTATAGTGAATAATTAGAATAAACAGTAAGATAAATAAGTAGATAAAAGCGCAAGGAAATAATAATAAAGTTGAGTTTTTGGCCTATTTTTCTTCCATAACATTTAGTATTTTTAGTCTATTTTACCTGTAGGTTTTCCACTTAGAGCAAAGAAAACAAGTATGTTTCTTTTATTTGACATCTGATATATTGTTTTATATTCTGAGGATGAACTTTTCTAGTGTTTAATGATCTCTCCTGTAGCGCCACGCTCAGGGCAAACTTAACACTGCAGCTCAGACAGAAAACAAAGACGGTGTGTTTGTGTGTTTCTTCAGGTGAGACATGAAACCTGATCAGGGAGTTTAGTTTGAGGATCAGATCCACAAATCTGAAGGATTTCTGCTGTAAAATAATTCACAAACTGCCTTTTTGTCCGGTTTGTTTGAATGTCTTGAGTCCTCAGAGTGAACACAACCCTGTGTGTGTGTGTGTGTGTGTGTGTGTGTGTGTGTGTGTGTGTGTAGGATCAGGTTCTGGACAGCAGATCAGATAGTTTTGTCTCGCAGCTTGTAGCTTCTTGTCTGAACCTGAAGGGAACACTGTGTGTATTGTGGCTGAGCCTGTCAGACCGGACTCAGGTTACAGTGACACAGTTACACAATGTAGCGAGAGCGTCTCCAGAGGACGTCGATCATGTGACAGCGGGACGAACATAATGAAGCTGCTGTGGGAACTCAGTCCTCAGTTCATCAGTTTCACAGAAAAAAAACAACAGGAAAATGTATTAAAGTTAAAGCTGATTTCAGAAACGTTTGACCACTAGAGGGCGACACGTGGTGATTAACTAAAAAAAAAAAACATCTATATTTAAGTGTGACAGATCTCTATCAGACTTGTTTATTCTCTTTTTTAGACCTACTTTGGTCCACAATGAATTGATGTTTTAGTCCAGTATTTCGTTTATACAGCATCGCTCTGATGAACCAGAAGCCATTCACAAAACATCATTTTCCATTTTTCTACATCAGCATCATGTTGTAGTTATTTGCATTCTTTTGATTTGTTTAGTCACATTGAATCACTTTATTTTGATGCGTAAAAACCATAGACTGTATATAAATAATGGACGTAGTCACCGTGACGTCACCCGTCGGTTTGTGTCCCGTTGGAAGCCTCGAGTTCAGCGTTACACTCGTCGCCATCTTGTTTTCGGAAACAGGAAGCAGACCATATTTGGACTGTGGAGGAGGAGAGGGATCTGATCACTGACTACAGCCTCTCTACACCTCAACCTGACTGGGATGGTAGTTTGGGCCAAAAACAAAAACAAAATGTTGGTTACTGACCTCAGAAAACTGAGCAGCGACTCCTTGGAGTGTCTGTTAGTCCAACCAAACGCTGAACAAGACATTTTTATTGAACAAAACGTTCAAATAAACTGTCATTAAATGAAAATACAGTGAAAGGGTCAAAGTTATGAGACCAAACCGCTAAACCTCCTTTTTTATATCTATATAACGTTTTATATAACTTTATTGACACGTTGCCGTAGATACGCATTGTTCTGCTTCTCTCCTGATGACGGCTCGCCTTGTTAGTGACCTGTCAATCAAAGGTAGCCCCGCCCCAAATCATACGATTCTTTATCTTCTATTTTCTTCTAAATGGGGCCATTATTTACACTATTAACATCAGATTGTCTTGAAGAAGATTTTTTACTAGTGATTGAGACCATAGTGTTGTCCTAAAAAACATTTCTGAGGTAATAAATCAAGTGAGAAGTTTTCTCATTTTGTATTGGAATGAATGGACCAAAATGCTTCTGCAGCAACCATCAGCGCCCCCTGTTGCTGGGATTTTTGGTAGAATGCAGCTTAAGGCACTTCCTGGTTTGCCTCCCTGCTCAGACCAGGAGGTTGCCGCCTGGTAAAAACCAATAAAATTGGCCAAATAACATGGAAGCATCCTTTAATTTATGCCTTACATCATCCAAATTCGTCAGCTAACTTTTTGTGTTTTTTGTTTGGTGTTTCAGGGACTAAAAACTTCTTCAACTGTTCAACTGTTCATTTTAACAGCAGTGTTCTTCTGTTCTTGCAGACAGACCTGGAAAACATGAAATCAGACTTTTTCCACATCAGCATCATGTTGTAGTTATTTCTGAATCCTTTTGATCCGTTTATTCACATTAAATCACAGCTGAATCACTTTATTTTGGCTTCATACTGATGTTTTAGAGTTTTCATGTAGGAGTTTGTCCTTATCTGATGCAGGGATCAAAGCTGTAACTGTAAATCAGACCAATCCATGAGACAAAATAACAGAAAGCATGTGAATAAATATAAGATCAAATGTTTCCAGCAGGCCGCGGCGCAGCGTTCAGGTGTCTCAGGAACAAACGGCTTCAGTCTGAACACATCGCAGCTTTAATCTGTCAGTCGGTCCGTCAGCAGCTCTGACGAACGACCTCGACCCGCCCCCGCCATCACCGGACCTCCATCTCATCCAGCTGACCTTCACAGACCTGCTCGCAGATTAAACCGTAAATCAGCACAGAGGCATGCTGGGAGCTGTGACATCACAGGTGTGCAGGGTGAAATATATCCAGAGGTTCAGAGCAGCTGCTGGAAGCAGAAACAACGAGAGAGAAGAAGGAAACAGACGCTCAGACACCTGTTCACCTCCTGTCAGAGCCTCGGCCAATCAGAGGCCTCCGCTCAGCCAGAGAGGGGCAGAGGGAGGGAGGAAGGAAGGAAGGAAGGAAGGAAGGAAGGAGATTAGGCAAATAATAAAAAAATGAATTCCTCATACTGTACCTTTCATCCTTATCAGAAATCAACAAACGTAGATTACCACAATAAAAGCACTCAAGTACTTGTTTTTGTCGTTAGTTTGTTTTGGTCTTGTTTTTATTGTTGTTGATGCTGTTGTTTTGTTCTTGTTCTGTTGTTGTTTCTGTTGTTTTGTTATGTTTTTGTTGTTTCGTTTTTTTGTTGCTGCTTTTCCTTGTTTCTGTTGTTTTTATTGTTGTGTTTTTTTGTTGTTGATGCTGTTGTTTTGTTCTTGTTCTGTTATTGTTTGTGTTGTATTTGTTCTTGTAGTTTTTGTTGTTGTTTCTGTTGTTTTGCTGTTGTTTTTGTTCTTACTTCCATTGTTGTTGTTTCTGTTGTTGTTTTTTGTTGTTTCAGTTGTTGTTTTGTTGTTGCTGCTGTTTTGTTTTGTTTTAGTTGTTGTTTTTGTTCATGTTGTTTTGTTCTTGTTGTTTTTCTTGTTGTCTTGTTTTTGTTATTGCTGTTGTTGTTTTGTGTTGTATTTGTTGTTTTGTTTTTGTTCTTGTTTCGTTGTTGCGTCTGTTGTGTTGTTTTTGTTGTTCTTGTTTCTGTTGTTGCTGTTGTTATTGTTTTTTATTGCTGCTGCTGCTGCTGCAGAAACCTGTGAGACAAATACAGATTAAACTAAATGCAGTCATTATTTTTTGTAGTGTATTCCAGTAAAAAGTAAAATAACAAGTGAAGTTGCAGAAAATTAAATACTCAAGTGAAGTACAAGGAACTCTTTGGAGAAAAGAAAGAATCGTTTCTCCTTCAGAAACTGGTTCAACGTTTTAAAAAAGCTGCTGTGGACTCAGTGAAGATGATGATGATGATGAAGATGATGATGCTGGCCTCGGTGAACCCGCCGCCCCTCGGCCTGCTGGGACGGACCCAGAGTGTCTGTCCATTAGAGTGATGATGTGAGCGCCGAGGGGACAGGGGTCAGTGAACGCACCGCCTGTTAGCGTCACCCAATCCTTCAGCTAACTCGGTTAGCGTGCACTTTGCTAATGGCGTTAGCGAAGACGGAGAGGGCGCGGCGAGGATGTTTCCAGCTGATCGACCTCCATCAGGACCGCGCTCTCACGCTGCGTTCAGGTCACATGGGAATAATCAGAGCAACGGAGACTCTCAGAGTGTTTTAAATCATTAAGATAACTCAGTTAAACGGAGCGCCATGTGGGACAAAAATAACGTCTTCGTTCATCCGATGTGACGCATCAAGAAGACAGCCGAGACTGAAGAGATTATTATTAATATTACTTTGTTTTTTAATGCCAAGTTGAAATGCACGCTGTATTTTTAAAGCACTGTAGATATCCACAGAAATTATATTTTAGTTACAGTGATACAAAAATAAAAATTATTTGTCAAACGTGTCACATATTAATTACTTTCTCACCTGAAACAATAATGTGGTGTATTTTTAGGGTACATGTTTGCACTTTTAAGTCGAAATGTGTTGTTTCTATTTATTTAAAAGGGACTTTTAACGTACAAACCGAGCTGGACAATCAGTGTTTTTCCACTGGGTAAAAATCAAGCGTCAACAGTAAAGTCTTTAACTTTAGCTGCATTCTGTGTAACGTCCAGCAGGGGGCGACTCCACCGGCTGCAGAAAGAGAGTTTGTATAGAAGTCAATAGAAATATCACTCTACTTCTGACTGTATTTGAGACATCAGTAAACATTCTCATAATGAGTGAATGGTCTCAGTCGTTAGTTTCAAGTCTACTTCAGTATAAAATGTACAAAATGAAATCCAAAAATCCAAAAAATCCAACACAAAAAGTCAAAACAGTACAACACTTCTTCAGAGTTAACTGGAACATTTTGGTCTTGTTCAGTGTTCAGTTAAACTAAAACTCTGAGAAGAAGATCTGAGAGAGAGCGCCTCCTACAGGCTGAACTCATGTAGAGCAAAAATCAGCCAACATACACACACACACACACACACACACACACACAGCCCATCTGAATTAAAAGCTCATGTGAGTTAAAACTTTTTCTTTATTGTTAAACGGAGCTGAATTTAAAACGAGCCGTGATTGAACCGCGGCTGCTCAGCCAATCAGGACGCAGCGTGAGAAAGTTCAAACCTCATTAGTGAAATCCAAATTAGCTCGGCTGATTGTCTTTAACTCGAGTGCTGCTGCCGTGTGGACGACATGAATATTCAGAGACGTTTGATTAGTTTGTTTTCTGCGATCGATTGTTGAATGATGATCGTTTTAATAAGGAGGAAGGTTCACGTGTCGCGCTGTGACACAGTCTGTGTTTGTGCTCAATTAAATTATGGAAATTACAGCAACAGTGTGACGAGCAGCTGCGAGAGAAACAAAAACACTTTTCACTGATTCACTCGACACGTTTCACATCAAACTGTTTGTTTCTGCTGAGACAAAACTTTATTTCAACTTCCACAGGTGACTTCATACAGAGCAGCTTCTTCCAAAAACATGTATCAATATGTATCATTTTAATGTCAAATATATTTATTTTGATGTTTATACCAACACAACACATATGCAACAAAAATATTAAAAATATACAATTCTCCAGACATCATCCAAACATTAATACAATTAAACTGCATGAAACTCATTTATGTGTTTGTAATCTAAAGATGAACAACAACAATTTCATGTTTACAGGAATATTCATGGCAGTAGGCTAACAGAGCTAATACAGCTAACAGAGCTAATACAGCTAACAGAGAAAGTAGAGCTAACAAGCTCATAGCTAACGGATCTAAAGAGACAATAGCTAACAAAATTAATAGATAAACACTAACAAAAACTTATTGAGATAACAGCTAATGGAAAATATAGAGTTTAAAAGAGTTAATACGGCTAACAGCTATCGGAGCAAATATAGCTAACAGAGCTAAAACAGCTAACAGAGCTAATACAGCTAACAGCTAATATAGAAAAATACAGTAAACAGAGCAAATACAGCTAACAGAGCTAATACGGCTAACAGCTAATGGAGCAAATAGAGCTAACAGAGCTAATAGCCTATAGCTTAAAGCTAATGGAGAAAATACAGCTAACAAAGCTCACAGCTAATGGATCTTAAAGATATATAACAAAGTTAATAGATAAACACTAACAAAACGTATAGAGATAACAGCTAACAGAGCTAATACAACTAACACAGCTAATTCAGTAAACAAAGTTCATAGAGATAGGCCTAGCTAACATATCTAATAGAGATAACAGCTAACAGAGCTAATAAAGATTACAGTTAAGAAAGCTTATAGACTAACTGAATTCCCCTCGGGGATAAATAAAGTCATTTTGATTTGATTTGATTGATAACAGTGCTAATAGCTAATACAGATAACAGCTAAGAAAGCTTATCAAGATAACCGCTAACAAAGCTAATAAACTGGATGTTTGTATGTTACCAGATTAAATAATTACAAAGTTATGAGGCCTCAATGAGAAACAGGCTTGCAAGACAAAATGTGGATTTTTTGGGATTTTTCACATTTCTTAGCGTCACTACAAAACATCTTCTCTCTCTGCCTGATCAAGTTTTGACCTGTTCCTCAAACATATATGCTGAAATCAAACATTGACATGATTTCTTGTCCTCAGGTTCTTTCGGGGCGAGTACACGGTGGAGGTGGCCATCAACGACTACCTGGACATCTACTGTCCGCACTACGAGTGGGCGGAGGCAGCGGAGCGGATGGAGCACTACGTTCTCTACATGGTGAACTACGACGGCTACACCAGCTGCGACCACCACAGGAAGGGCTTCAAGCGCTGGGAGTGCAACCGCCCGCAGAGCCCCAACGGACCGCTCAAGTTCTCCGAGAAGTTCCAGCTGTTCACGCCCTTCAGCCTGGGCTTCGAGTTCAGGCCCGGACACGAGTACTACTACATCTGTGAGTGTTTGGCCTCTGTTGAAATGATGACATTTTGGAGTGCACGAAGGTTTAGAACATTGTGATCGGAGCATATGAAGTCCATTCTCATGCTCAATTATGTTTCATTAGTTGTTGCAGCAATTTTTGGGTTGATACAATTTGTATTTGGTGCTGATTTTAACCATTTCCACCACTGGAGAATGGATGAAAATGGTCATAAATCCCTCCAGAATCCCACATTAAGACACCAAGATACTTGAGGAGCACCAGAGAAAAATCCATGCTGTGATTTGCCCTCTGCAGCAGAGTGTTTGTGTCCTTTTGTTGTTGTGTTTTTGGTGCTTAAACGTAAACTTTTAACAGCTTTAACATGTTTAAAACACCTGCCGTCACGTAAGAACTCCTCTGAACCATGAGAATCAGTGGTCTGGTGAAGGTTAGAGTTAGTCTGTCCACCATGAGTGAAAGCTAATGTAATGTCCTGAGAAGGATGGCTTGTGTGTGTGTGTGTGTGTGTGTGTGTGTGTGTGTGTGTGTGTGTGTGTGTTCTGTCTAGACATAATTTGTCGTCCTGCCTGGAAAAAATTTCCCAAATTGTGGCTCATTTGAAGCGATTGCGCTTCCAGCAGAGAAACAGGCAGTTTGTTTTAAATGACACTTAATGACTGTGTGTGTGTGTGAGAGAGTGTGAGTGTGTGTGTGTGTGTGTGTGTGCAGGTCAAACAGCTGCTGCTCTCTGAGTAACAGCAGAGAAAACAAAGAAAAACATCAGAATCTTTTGTTTGTTTCAGAGTAAAACCATCAAAAGTGAATCTTTCACATCGAATACAGAACCGAAGTACATGTTTATAAAGTCTGATGTTTTATTATTCAGATTGATCCAGAATAAAAATAATCATTGGTTGATATTTGAATATTTTATTTAAGTTTCTGCATGCTTCATCCACGTGTCTCTGTTGTCTCTGCAGCGTCTCCTCATCCTAACCTGGCTGGGAAACCGTGTCTGAAGCTGAAGATCTACGTCAAACCCACCAGTGAGTCTCTCCTTCTGCTCCTCCTCTTCAGTTTCAAGCTTTTATTGATTGATTTTTAGAACATAGCAAAGGGTAAAGGTGTTGGACAAACAAAGTTTGACTCTGAACCTACATTTTTCATGAAATTTGACAACATACTATAGCATGACGATTTTTGTCAAAAATGGTCAAATTTTAAAATGCCTTAAAATTGCTCAATTATAGTCTGTTTATACATATTAGAGCATAATATGGGTAGAAATGACAGAAAAACACCATTTTATGGGACGTCCAAAATTGACCCCCTCAAAAAAAAGTCATACTATAGCATGTCGATTTTTTTCAAAAATGGTCAAATTTTGAATTGCCTAAAAATAATAAAAGTGAGATAATTATAGCCTGTTGATACATGTAGTCAGGCCAGCTGACAGTCTTGCCTGGGCCCAGGACGAGATTATGTTAGATGGGCCCCCCGCGCCCAGATCTCTCCTTTTCTCTTGTTGTTCCTCTCCTCTCCTCTTTCTTTATAAACCATGACTAAATGTGCAGCTATTTACCCTGCAGATTATGAGTGTATATTTTGAAATAAGGGGCTAATTCCCATCTTTCAAGTATAATATCCCTGATTTACAAAAAGCTTTTTTGCAGATAGCCTATTTGTGCAATGAGCTTTATGAATCTATTTTATACTTAAAAATAAATTAAATATTAATTTAATAAAACATTGCAAGCAAAAGCATTCTCTCCTGTTCCTCTCCTCTGCTCTTCCTCTCCCTCCTGGTTCTTGACCACTAGTTCAAGGACAATTAGGAAGAAAACAAATAAAAAGCTTTTAACTCAAATAAATATTATATATTTTTTCCACAAATAGGCCTATTTCATTTTATTTTTTTAATCATTCCATAATTTAATGAGGGCCCAGTTCTGGGCCCCCCCCTACCCTGGGCCCGGGACAGCAGACCCGTTTGTCCCCCCCTATCGGCGGGCGTGCATGTAGTAGTATAGTCTGTCCAAAATTGGTGAAAAAACACCATATTATGGGATGTCCAAAAATGACCCCCTAAAAAAAAGTCATGTCGATTTTTGTCAAAAATGGTCAAATTTTAAAATGCCTAAAAATGCTCAAAATGGGTCAATAATAGTCTGTTGATATATATTAGAGCATAATATGGCCAGAAATGATGAAAAAACACCATATTATGGGATGTCCAAAAATTATCCCCATAAAAAAAAGTCATATAGTATGTCGATTTTTGTCAAAAATGGTCAAATTTTAAAATGCCTAAAAAGGCTTAAAATTTGGCAATTGTAGTTTGTTGGTACATATGGTAGTATAGTTTGTCCAAAAACAGTGAGAAAACACCATATTATGGGATGTCCAAAAATGACCCCCATCATACTATAGTATGACTTTTTTTCTGAGGTCAGGTATTCTTCAAGGAGTCAGACACATAACACGCACATTTTAATAATTATATAAATTACATACAAAACATCCATCATCAAATAATCAGACACAACAAACAAAAACAATCAGAAAACAAGATCTCATGTTTCTTTCATACAGTTACTTGCATTAAGTCTTCTTTAACGTTTTATTAAATGTAGTGCAGTAAAATGTGTCATAGTATAAAATGGACAAAGTTAAAGTACAGGTACCTCAGATTGAATAAACAGATGTGTACATGAAACACTTTATTATAATTAACATGATTATTTGTGGAATTAAAGGTTGTGCAGCCGGAGGAAAAACCTCTCTGAGTTGTTAATAAATTCATATCAAACTGTGACAGTGTGAAGGTGTTAAACACCTCCTGCTGCAGAGACACACATTAACACGTTAACACGTTAACACATTAACACATTAACACACTCACTAACAAACAGCTTTCATCAACATGGTGGAGGATCTGAGCAGTAAAGCTCCGCAGCAGGAGGAGGAGGAGGAGGAGGAGGAGGAGGAGGAGGAGGAGGAGGTGTTTATGGGATGTGGAGGAGGAGGATTATCTGCAGACGCTGTCGAGCTCTGAAACACTCACTGTGAATATTACACATGATACACACACACACACACAGTAGGATCCAGTGGTGCTTTTATAATATAAAGGAGTTAAATGAGGTGTGAACTATAGTATGAAGATTTCTGTCAAAAATGGCCAAATATTAAAAAGCCTAAAAATGCTTAAATGTGTCAAATATAGTCTGTTGATACATATTAGAGCATGTTATGGCCAGAAATTACAGAAAAACATTATATTATGGGATGTCCAAAAGTGATCCTCTCAAGAAAAAGTCATACTATAGCATGTCGATTTTGGTCAAAAAATGGTCAAATTTTAAAACGCCTAAAAACGCAAGAAATGTGTCTATTACAGTCTGTTGATACATGTGGTAGTATAGTTTGTCCAAAAATAGCGGAAAAACACCGTATTATGGGAGGTACAAAAATGACCCTCTCAAAAAAAAGTCATACTATAGCATGTCGATTTTTGTCAAAAATGGTCAAATTTTAAAATGCCTAAAAATGTTTAAAATGTGCCAATTATATTCTGTTGATACATATTAGAGCATAATATGGCCAGAAATGACAGAAAAACACCATATTATGGGATGTCAAAAAGTGATCCTCTCAACAAAAAGTCATACTATAGCATGTCGACTGGTCATGGTCAAATTTTAAAATGCTGAAAAAATGCTTCAACTGCGTCAGTTATACTCTGTTGATACATGTAGTAGTAATAGTATAGTTTGTCAAAATATAGCGGAATAACAGCATATAACAGGATGTCCGAAAAATGGCCTCCTCAAAAAAAAAAGTCATACTATAGCATGTAGTTCTGTGGTCAAAAATGGTGAAAAATTTAAAACGCCTAAAATGCTCAAAATGGGTAAATTATAGTCTGTTGATTCTTATTCGAGCATAATATGGCCAGAAAAAAAAGTCATAGTCGTATGTTGATTTTTGTCAAAAATGGTAAAATTTTAAAATGCCTAAAAATGCTTAAAATGGGTCAATTATAGTCTGTTGATACATGTGGTGGTATAGATTTTCCCAAAATAGCGAAAAATCAACATTATAGGATGCCCCAAAAATGACCCCCTTAAAAAAAAAAGTCATATAACATCTTGATTTTTTTCAGTTATGTCTGCAAAATCACAAGAACACTGCTGTTAAAATGACGAAATTACTTTTTTCTGAACGGAGTTTGGTTCATTAGACTTCTGCAGACTTTTTATGTTAATTGTGCTTCACAAAAAGTTTTGCTTCCTGTTGTTCTGAACAAATCTTCATCGTTTGTTTGTTTGTTTGTCTGTCAGACGACTCGGTGTACGAGTCCCCGGAGCCGTTCCTGACAGACGACACCACCGGCGGCTGCAGCCTCGCCCTGCCCCGCCTCTCCCTGCTGTCCGCCATGATGCTCGCCCTGCTCCTCCTGCTCCTCCTGGCCTCCTCATAGCACCTCCTGCTACTCCTCCTCTTCTTCCTCTTCCTCCAGCTGGACCGATCTCCGTCTTCCCGTCACTCTGAGGAGAAAAAACCTGAGGCAGGAAACAACCCCAGCCAGCCCCCCCCTTCCCCCCGGCCTCTGACCTTCACCTGGATACCGCCCGGCAGCAGCTCAGCCAATCAGAGGAGGCCGAGGTCAGAGGTGGGCGGAGCCTGCAGACTGCTGCGTGATGGATGTTTCTGCTCTGACAAAGACTCCATTGACTCCCATGTTCAGCTCATCATCCCTGATACACTTATATATCCGTATATTTTTCATCATGATGCAGTTTTACAGCTTCTGCCTCTTTACTTCATATTAGATTGTTTCTCTTTTTTTTTTATTCTGCTGCCAAATGAAACCCGAGTTTCAGTTCAGATGCCAAAACCTTACTTTGCTGACTGAATACATTTTTCTACAAAACCCAACAAATAAGCCAAAATTTAAAGTGCCACAGCAGCAGTTTAACATGTTCTAGCTGTTCACTATAAATGTTCAGAGCCCCCACAGTCTGGATCTTTTGCTAAATAAAGGCTGCGAGGAGTTTTCCATGTAAACGCAGTCGAAAAACTGTCATCCATCGGGACTTTTTGCACTAACGATTAATGTCATTATCGATTAATCTGCCAATCAATTTCTATATTTACCGTTCGGCCTAAAAAAGTAAGAAACGTGTTGATCTGTCGGTCAAAAACCCCAAAGATTTCAGTTTAATATGATATAAACCAGAGGAAAAAAATGCCTTTTTAGAGGCTGAAAACAGCATTTTCTGACATTTTTGTATGAAAAATTCTTTTTAACAATCAATTGCTAAACAAAATAGTTTAGGGATTATTTTTCTGTCAATCAACTAACCACTTAGTCGATGCAGTTCTAAAGTGCAAGTGCGGAAAAATAATAATCAGTGCAAACAAGATCCTGATCTCACAAAAGCTCAAAGCTGAAGATAAAACATCAATTGTACTACGTGAGATTGTGATCTCATCCGCGCTGGCTTTTGTAGGTTTTTCCGTGCGTGCACAATCGATGACAGTTTCACTTTCACTTGTATAAATCCCTAAAAAACAATGTTTGTGTGCAGAACTTCAGGGACTCGAACACATAAACTCATCACATCGTTTACGTTTGTGTCGGTACAGAATAAAAAACCTTTAACAGACTCTTTAACCTGCTTCATCGTGCAGCAATAATAATAATAATAAAAATAATAATAATAATAATCAATGCAGAGTTTATGTTCACTGAAATGAACTGAAAACAATATAAGCAACAGTCTGCTGAATAATTTTTATATTGTATGTAAATGAATAAAAATCAGCGGCTGCTTGGTAAGAAACTACATCAAAAACTGTAAAGCAAATAAACTGTAAAATACTATATATATGTTAAATATATATTAAACCCCTGAAGTCCCAAAAACCTGCAAAAGATTTAATTAAAACTCAAATTAAATTAATTAATGATTTAATTTAATATGTTCAGCATTTGGGTTGGGAATCATTTAATTATTACAATTTTCACATTGGATTACTCATTTAAAATGTTGCCAATGTTTCACAATAAAAGCTTTGTTAGGAAATGAAGGGACAAAATCCAGGGCTTTTAATTTGAAAAACATGCTATAATCTGAAAATATACCAATCAAACAGAGGGAGTTAGAAATAAAGGCAGTCTCTGATATAAACTGCCTTCAAAACAAGAGAAACACTATTTTTGTATTTATTTTTTAGGACTTTAGGGGTTCCAAAACATAATTTTCTCATTATTTGGAGTTTGCAAACTAACTGAAGTTGTCTTGTAGAACAAGACTAAACTTCTTCTAAATATGGTACAAAATCAGGAAATGTCTGACGAATGGAAATGAAAATATGTAGTGATTGTAGCATTGAAGTTACCAGTTTGAATCAGACTTCATGCATCTTTTCAGGTACTGAGTGAAGTGAAATATAAATATTAGAAACATGGATTTGTACCAAATATTGACCTGAAACATGGCGGTCAGTGGAGTCGTCTTCAGTCTGTCTCTGAAACAGCTGATCTTCATCTCCGACTCTTCATCAGCAGCAGAAACTCTAACAGACGTTCAGCTCTTTGTCCTGCTGCAGCTGTTAGAGGAACATCAGTTTTATCTCTGATGACGGATTAAAGTCACAGAAACCAGACAGACGCTCCGGAAACACTCACACATAAAGGATGGGGTCACATGTTAAACTGGGAGCCGTTTAATGTTCTACATGATCTCAGATATCACAGCTACAGTAATAATGTTGACGTTTAAATCAGGTTCTGATTACTGCCGATATAAATGTCAAATAAACTTTGAGATCTGACTGACAGCTGATAGAACTACTGCTAGCTGGCTAACTAGCTTCACAGATGGAGAAATGCAGCTAAAGTAGCTTCACAGAACAACTAGTCGAGCTAATGTAGCTTCACAGAGAGACGAGACAAGCTAATGTAGCTTCACAGGCTTATGGGACAAGTTAATGTAGCTACAGGGACACACAGGACAAGCTAACATAGCTTCAGACTTATAGGACAAGTTAACGTAGCTTCACAGACTTTGAGATAAGCTAATGTAGCTACATAGAAACATAGGACAAGCTAACTTAGCTTCACAGACTTAAAGGACACGCTAACTTAGCTTCATACATTTATAAGACAAGTAAACGTAGCTTCACAGAAACACAGGACAAGCTAACTTAGCTTTGGAGTTATAGGACAAGTTAACATACTTCTCAGACTTTTGAGATAAGCTAACTTAGCTTCACAGCCTTACAGAACAAGCTAACTTAGCTTCATATATCTATGGGACAAGCTAATGTAGTTTAACAGACTTAATGGACAAGCTTACATATCTTCACAGACTTGGAGGACAAGCTAACGTAGCTTCACAGACTTAAAGAACAAGCTAATGTAGCTTCACAGACTTAATGGACATGCTAACTTAGCTTCATACATCTGTGGGACAAGCTAACGTAGCCTCACAGACCCAAAAAAAACAGCTAACCTAGCTTCATATTTCTATGGGACAAGCTAACGTAGCTTCACAGACTCAAAGAACAAGCTAACGTAGCTCCACAGATCAGCAGAATATCTCGATAACTTCAATAAAACAATATAAACACATAAGTAATTGAGCCTGACTCAGAACAGTTTGATACATTTTTATGTCTCGTTTCTGTGACTGTAATCGTCTTCAGTGTTGACTATGAAAATAATAATTGGATGGGACTGTTGTCTAGTGTGTCTCAGCAGCAGACGGCCTTTTATTTCTGTAAATCTGCCAAAGACTCTTATTGTGAAACTTTTCCTACAGCAGCTACAGGGGTCCTCGTGGCCCCGCCCACTCTCTGCAACATGGGGGCGGGGCTATGACTAAGGGGGAGGGGTCAAGTGTTTCTTTTTTCTTTTTTCTAAATCGTGTGGTTTTATCGTAACAATAAAAACGAATGTTAAGCGCAAAACAAAAACGAACCAATCAAAAATGGCCTTTTTCCCACTGGTGCTGAATTTTTAGTGACTGACTGGTTTTCTGGGAAACAGCGACACCGTGTGGTCGAGAAGACTTTTGATTTCTCTCTTCATCTCTTCATACCATCCCTCCGTCTCCGCCGACGGAGGAGGAGTGTGTCCTTGTGTGTGTGGACGAGCAGGGGCATGCTGGGAAATGCAGTATATAAATAAAACGAACGCACTGTGATGGAGGACGATGGAAGATGTAGCACTTGGACTCTACGGAGAAACAAAAAAAAAAGAGCGAAAATTCAAGTTTTTATTTTATGTTTGTGCCATTTTTCTGTTTTAAAAAGAAAGAAAAAATTCATATCAGATATGAATTCATGAAGGAATCAGTCAGATGTTTGTTGTTGTTGTTGCTGTTGTTGTTGTTTTCCTCCTTTTTGTTCCTGCTTGCATCACAATGCATTCTGGTCCTTGTAGTCCCGTGCTTTCCGGTTCTGTTGATGAATCAGGGTTCGGTGGGTTCATCGTCCTCTTCTCCGTTGGTTTTTCGTGTGGATGGAATCTGTTTTTCGTGGCGTAAGAAATGTTGAAGCAGCTGAAGGAAAGAAAAACGACAGAAGTGTCTCCGGTTTACAGCAGCTCTGAGAAGAAAAATGTTTTTCTACATCCAAATGTCTGCATACTCTATTCTCTGAAAGACAAAAAAATCTGTTTTTTGTATATTTTCTTATTGGATGCTAATAAAGTCCTGTTAAAGAACGCATTTATCTGATTGGCCGAGGAGCTAACGAAGGGGTCAGAGGTCACCGGGCCTCTTCAGGACTGATTTTTCCCGCGCTGCATGAGCAGGAAAAACTTAAAAAATACATTTACTGAATTTACTTTGAAGACGATCTCAGAGAGAAAATGTTAAGAAGTGTATGAATCTGTGTTTGATAAATTCACCAATAAAAAATGTTCCACTAAAAAAAATGTTTTTCTTCTTCGTCCAGTTTGTTTCTAAAGACACCGCGGTCATCATAGATTCCTATGGAATATGCCGCTTATTAGACCGATCAACCAACCCACCCACCCCAAGGTTATTATAGTTAACGAAAACTAACGAAATAACGAAAACTAGAATTGAAAAAAACTTGGAGTGTCTGTTAGTTCAACCAAACGCTGAACAAGACATTAAATGAACAAAACGTTCAAATAAACTGTCATTAAGTGAAAATACAGTGAAAGGGTCAAAGTTATGAGACCAAACCACTAAACGTCCTTTTTTAAAAATCTATATAACGTTATATATAACTTTATTGACACGTTGCCGTGGATACGCATTGTTCTGCTTCTCTCCTGATGACGGCTCGCCTTGTCAGTGACCTGTCAATCAAAGGTAGCCCCGCCCCAAATCATACGATTCTTTATGTTCTATTTTCTCCTAAATGGGGCCATTATTTACACTATTAACATCAGATTGTCTTGAAGATTTTTTTTACTAGTGATTGAGACCATAGTGTTGTCCTGAAAAACATTTCTGAGGTAATAAATAAAGTGAGAAGTTTTCTCATTTTGCATTGAAATGAATGGACAGAATGTTTTTGCAGCCAAACTTAGCGCCCCCTGCTGGAATTTTTGGTAGAATGCAGCTTAAGGCACTTCCTGGTTTGCCTCCATGCTCAGACCAGGAGGTTGCCGCCTAATGGAAACTCGATTATTAGCTCATTCATTGGTCTGATATAATAACATATGATGTTAGCGCCCTCTAGTGGCCGTTGTAGTAATAATATATGAACGAGGGGGAAGTGACGTTACAATAAAGAACAGAAGTGGATCTTCTGGGGGGTCAAGTGTTGTTTTGATGCTTTTTTATTCTTTTTTGTTTATTTTGTGTATTTTTTAGTCATTTTTAACCAGAGAAACTGAACAGCGACTCCTCTGAGTCTTTTAGTCCGATCGAACGCTGAACATTTTTAAATGAACAAAATGTTTGTGTTTAGATATCCACATGGCAGTAGATATCAAACTTGCTGATACAGACAGATAGCAGCGTGTCTGACAGGACTTTACAGGAGTCTTTATGGAACTGTTAAAGTTTGTCTCTGTGCTGAAACAGAAGAAGAAGAAGAAGAAGAAGAAGAAGAGTTGGCGTCCCTCCAGCTCGCCACACGCTCTCCATATTGTGGTTATTATCTCCTGATGAGGTCAGCTGCTGTTTCTTCTTCTCTGGTTTCTGGAGCGCTGCCACGCTGCTGCCGGGTTCCTCCGGAGGTCAGCTGATTCCTGGCAGGACGCCCGGACGCCACGGCCTGTCAGCCAATCAGAGAGCTCCGTCAGCACGCCTCCTGCCGGCCAATCAGAGAGGAGAACAGCTGGACAAGAAACATTTTATTAAAGTACAGTAAAGGAAGTATTTCTGCTACACATGAGGATAAGAATAAGAAAACTATATTAAAAATGTAAATAATTATATAAAAAAAGCTTTTATCTTTGTGTGAATTTGATTTTATTCTGTTTTATTTACGAATATTGTATCTTATGTTGTTGTAAAGGACTTTGAAACATTGTTGTAGTAAAATAAAAATAAATAAAATTTAAAAGGTTCAATGCAACATAGATTAAAGACACTAAATAAAAAAAATCTATTGTTCAAATCTGGAATAAAACCTTCAAGCAAAACAAACAAATTTTAATCAAAAGTCAATTAATAAAAATCTGTTTTAAAAGACAAACTGAGGGAGCGTGTCTGATTTCTAGTTAATTGTTAATCCACATTTGTTACTTGTGATTATTATTATTTTATTATTTTTTATTATTATATACAAACACGGATATGTATGTATCATCATTTTGACTAGCTGAGTAAAACAGGTTTAAAAAAGAAATCATAATTTCCTGATAAATAAATCATTATTTTAGTAATTTCTCTCTGGACTTGAGCAGCAAATCGTTTTTATAGCTTAAAAAATTAATTTATAAATGAAAAAATGATTGTTTAAAAACTTATTTGATGAGTGTTTGAACTCCTAAATGTGTCTGATATTTTAGCAAAGTTTCCAAGAAGTTAAAACAAATTGTAATTTTAAAGACTTTGATATATTATCATTGTTTTCTTTCTTTCCTTCTTTTTTGTGTATTTCATGTGAATGAAAATGTTAAAAATGGAACAATTTTCACATTTTCACTGATACATAAATCATTATTTAAAAAGAGAGAGAGTGAGAGACTGTTCCTCCACATGTAGTCAAAATCAAATTCAATAAACTATTTTTTGAAAATTATTTGACCTGCAAATCACAAAAAGAAACTCTGAAAAGAAACAAATAAATGTGATTTTAGTTTATCTGTCCTCAACATCAGACCCAATCAGTCACACACACACACACAGACAGGTCGATGCAGTGATTTGTGTCTGATTGCTGCGGTGTTTAACACTAAACCGTCCAATCAGAGCGCAGCACTGCAGGTCTGAGGTCAGCATGAAGGACGAGGTGGTAACCACGGTGACGGGACATGAAATTATGGGCTGTAATATAAATGGACAGAAGAGTCTAAGAGGTTATTTAATGTCTCTTTTGTAATTTTGTGTCTTTTTGGGTCATTTTATCTATTTTACAGGTAATTATTTGTCTTTTTTCATCCTTTTGTGTCTTTTGTTGCTCTTCTATGACTTCTATTGGTCATTTTGGGGTTTTTTTCAGTATTTTTTATGGCATTTTATGTCTTTTGGTGATTTTTTGGGTAATTTTGTGTCTTCTTTTTGTGTCATTTTTAAGTATTTTACTGGAGAAACTGAACAGCAAATCCATTTAGGGATTTATATACATGGAAGAAGAACTTTTGCTGAGCAGCTTTCATAGGAATGAACAGAGGATTTTTTTTTTGGTCCAACACAGCTTCACATTGTAGTTACTCAAAGTAAAACTCATGTTAACAAGTTTAGAAACTATTTAATCTGTAAAATGAAGTACATTTTAAAAAGTAATCAAAAGTTAAATACAATCTAAATATGAAAATAAACCAATAATTGAAGTAAAAAATGGGAAAACAAAGTACAGTATAAATACTTATGATATACTATTGAAGTTATTATTTGAGTAAACATTATCTGAATGTTTTTATTTATATTAAAAACTAGAAAAGTCTGAATTTAACTGCTGATTTGTGGCTGAAACATTTGCAGTAATAATTGATTAACCGACCTCACTTTGTCTTTTATTTGTTTTTCTTTAAATTAGGATCAAATGTGTCTTAAATGTATCTCTAAGTATCATTAAAACTCTGACCTGTCGGAGCTCTGAGACTCTGAAGGAAACAGCGGAGTCACAGCGCCACCTGCTGGTCAAACACCATCACTGCAGCAGCAACTAGAAACTCTTTAATGTCTCAGGAAACAAACAGAGAAGTCAACAATCAGAATGTAAGATGTAAAATAAATAATATATATATGTGGTGAACGGTTATTACAGAGTGTGTGTAGTTATTATTAGTGTCTAATGAAAAGTAATAAATATGTAAATTAGTACAATAAACCTAATTTTACGACGTTATCCTCCAACAATTATCAAAACAAGATAATTGAGATAAAATGACTATTTTTCTGTATTCTGTTTTATAATAATCTAAAGTTACTAACTAAATATGTTGAAAATGGTTTAATAAAAATATAAAATTTATGTGAACTATAACATATTTAATGAAATGTATTTATTATTTGTATTTATTGAATGTATGTTTTGTAGTTTTCAGTAGGTTGTAGCAGTGCACTAAAATATATTTAATTTATTATAGTTTAATTTTTTTTTTTTATATATATTTAATTCATGTTTAGTAGTTTTCGGTAGGTTTAGACTGTACACTGCAACATAATTAATCTGATTTTAATAAATATTTTTTAGTTTTCAGTAAGTTGTAGCAATATAAAATTTAATTTAATTTATTTGAATTTATTATTTTATTTTTTTAATATATGATATATATTTAAGAGTCCTTTATTAAAATCTAGTTTTACAAGTTTGACTATATCAGTTTCTATTTCCCCCCTAATGGAAGTCATGTTTAATCTAATGAATATAATGATAATGGCACCTAAAAAAAACCCTGAGCCAGATAGTGTCAACCCAGGAATACAGTTGTGTTTGTGGCTGTGAAGGCAAATAACAAAATGACTTTGTCCAGTCTGCTGTGTGCTCTGTACCTGATGGAGCTTTACCTTGGTCCAGGTACATTAACATGCCCCCTCAGTATTTTAAAGTTGAAATTCTGTTCAAGTTTTTTATTGTATTAATGGCATTTTAGTCAGTCTTAAACAATTATGGCCCAAACATTGAAAAGCTGCATTAACATCAGGATGTTGTAGGATGTTTCCACCACCTGAGGGCGCTGAAAGGCAACACATGTCCAGGAAAATCTGAAAAAGGATCAAAACAAAATGTGATTGAGAACATATGAACATATGTGACTTCAGGATTTCAATGGAAGAATCCTTTCATGACTTAATATTCATATCTGTAGACCTGTTTTCTCATTATGAAAATAGAGAGTATTGATTCTTTTCATTGACCTTCTTATTTACATTTTTTGAATAAACTCATATTTATTGTCTTTATTGTTAGTCAGCACATGCTTTAAAAAAACATCCAACTAAATGTAAAATCTTCATAGGAAAATAAGAGCCATGAAGTAATTGTGCGATTAATTATCAGATTATTTGACTAATCGTTTCAATAATCGATGACTATTTGGCTATGAAGATAGTCATTAGTTGCGGCCCGAGTATAAACTAACATTGCATATGTTTTATTTTGGTATTTTGCACCCGCAGGGGAAGCTGTTAGCTCTCAAACTTTTGTTTTAAAGGGATTTAGAAGCAACAAAACTAGGAGAGCAGCAGAGAGTAAATAGCAGAATGAGCAGCAGTGATTGGGATGAAATAGTAAAACAAAAAATAGTAAAACAGGAGGTGAGGTAATACGATAGACAACAGCAGAATTGGCAACAACATTCTCAGACAGTTTACTCGAACCCCAGAAAACAAATTC
The DNA here is from genome assembly GCF_030273125.1 of Centropristis striata. Taxonomy (NCBI): domain Eukaryota; kingdom Metazoa; phylum Chordata; class Actinopteri; order Perciformes; family Serranidae; genus Centropristis; species Centropristis striata. The sequence goes on along the minus strand of NC_081525.1, from coordinate 3,468,854 downwards.
TGGTGTTGCAGCAGCACAAAGACAGAAGGAAGTTCAGAAACTGAATTTATGTTTTTGTGAATTACTTTGACATGTTGCAGAAGATGTGTGTAGATGGAGCTGTTTGTAGTTTGAGGGGACTAAACCGGTTCACTACCTGTGAAAAGGACTTTTAATGTTTTATATGTGTTGGGTTGGTCTCTTTTTTTATTGGTGTGTCATAAAGTGCTGTAACTGGCTCCATAGACATGTTTTGATAAGGGAGATTAAAAGTCAAAGTCTCTCTGGTTCCTTCACTCTGTCCCTCGTTGTGACGCAGATGCTTCCTCCGTGTTAAACTTTTGGTAAGTGACATTTGTTGAATGATTCTCAGCTGATCTCTGATCTCATTTTAGTTTAATCAAACTGTGAAAATCAGAAATGCAGGTGTTTGTGTGTGTAAAGCTGCAGTTTGTACTAAGAAGAGCTCAGCTCTGTGCTAACAGTTAGCCTCCATGTTCAGGATCACCAGCTGCTCAAACAACACAAGCACAATGATTTCTGTTCAACAGTGTTTCAAAAGTTTAAACACTTATCAAAACTTATCGAAGTAGTTGCTTGTTTGTGACTTGATACACGGCAGCTTGAACTTCAACAACACATCAGATTTTATAAACTCTTTGTTTTGTCTGTAAAATCTAGTACAGAACAGTACAAGAAACTGTGAAACGACTGAAATGCTTCATGTAGCCTATGTGTTATTTTGTCCTGTCAATTTTTAATGAATGTATTTAAGATTAAATATCAATAATTCATCAGTTTATGAGGTCCAAGCAGTTCAAAGTGCTGCAGTAAATCCTCTCTTTATAACACTGAATAAAACTTTATTGATCTACAGAGAACAAATTCAGATGTTGCAGCACGCAGACTAATAACGCAGGAGTAATATAATGTCATCTCCTATAATACATTAGACCTATAAATAAAATGATTCAGTAATAACAGTAAATCTAAAGTAAATTTATAATAGAAAGAAATGTCATTATCTGATAAATAGACAACATATAACATTATGGTTGTTGTACGTACATAAGTAAAATATTTTTAATTATCAATAAAATACATACAAGTGTATCCATCCATCCATCCATTTTCTTCCGCTTATCCGGGGCCGGGTCGCGGGGGCAGCAGGCTAAGCAGGGCATTCCAGACGTCCCTCTCCCCAGCCACAACGTCCAGCTCCTCCTGGGGGACCCCGAGGCGTTCCCAGGCCAGGAGAGAGATATAATCCCTCCACCGTGTTCTGGGTCTTCCCCGTGGCCTCCTACCAGTTGGACGTGCCCGGAACACCTCTAACGGGAGGCGCCCGGGAGGCATTCTTACCAGATGCCCAAACCACCTCAGCTGACTCCTTTCGACGAGAAAGGGGCAGCGGCTCTACTCCGAGCTCCCTCCGGATGTCTGAGCTCCTCACCCTATCTCTAAGGCTGAGCCCAGCCACCCTATGGAGGAAGCTCATTTCAGCCGCTTGTATCCGCGATCTTGCTCTTTCGGTCACTACCCAAAGTTCATGACCATAGGTGAGGGTTGGAACATAGATGGACTGGTAAATCGAGAGCTTTGCCTTCCGGCTCAGCTCCTTCTTCACCACGACGGTCCGGTGCAACGCCCGCATCACTGCTGACGCCGCACCAAACCGCCTGTCCATCTCACGCTCCGTTCTACCCTCACTCATGAACAAGACCCCGAGATACTTGAACTCCTACGCTTGAGGCAGTACCTCTCTCCCCACCCAGAGGGGGCAGTCCACCATTTTCCGGCAGAGAACCATGGCCTCAGACTTGGAGGTGCTAACTCTCATCCCAACCGCTTCGCACTCGGCTGCAAACCGCCCCAGTGAGTGCTGGAGGTCTCGGCTTGATGAAGCCAAAAGAACCACATCATCTGCAAAAAGCAGAGATGCAATTCTTAGGTCACCAAACCGAATCCCTTCCTCCCCGCGGCTGCGCCTTGAGATCCTGTCCATGAAAACCACAAACAGAATCGGAGACAAGGGCAACCCTGGCGGAGGCCAACACCCACTGGGAACGTGTTTGACGTTGTGCCGAGTATGCGGACACAGCTCTCACTTTGGTTATATAGGGACCGGATAGCTCGTAGCAATGAGCCCAGTGCCCCATATTCCCGCAGTACCCCCCACAAGACTCCCCGAGGGACACGGTCGTAGGCCTTCTCCAAGTCCACAAAACACATGTAGACTGGATGGGCAAACTCTCATGACCCCTCCAGAAGTCTCGCAAGGGTAAAGAGCTGGTCCGTTGTTCCACGGCAAGGAGGGAAGCCGCATTGTTCCTCCTGAATCCGAGGTTCAACAATCGGCCAGAGCCTCCTTTCCAGCACCCTGGAGTAGTCTTTTCCGTGTGATTCCACGGTAATTGGAACACACCCTCCGGTCCCCCTTTTTAAAAATGGGAACCACCACCCCGGTCTGCCACTCCACTGGCACTGTCCCAGACCTCCACGCGACACTGAAGAGGCGTGTCAACCATGACAGCCCAACAGTGTCCAGAGCCTTCAGCATCTCAGGGCGAATCTCATCCAACCCTGGCGCCTTGCCGCCGGGCAGCTTTTTGACTACCTCGGCGACCTCTGCCAGGGATACTGGTGAGTCTTCCCCTGAGTCCTCAGACTCTGCCTCCTCTACAGAAGACATGTTAGCTGGATTAAGGAGTTCCTCAAAGTGTTCTTTCCACCATCTGACGACATCCACAGGTCGGGTCAGCAGGTCTCCGCCCCCGCTGAGCACAACTTGGGCCAAGCCCTGCTTTCCCTTCCTGAGACGCCCGATGGTTTTCTAGAACCTCTTTGAGGCCGACCAAAAGTCCTCCTCCATGGCCTCCCCGAATTCCTCCCATACCCGAGTTTTTGCTTCAGCGACTGCCGCAGCTGCAGCCCTTCTGGCCGAACCGTACTTGTCTGCTGATTCCAGAGACCCCTCGGCCAGCCAAGACCGAAAGGCCTCCTTCTTCAGCTTGACGGCCTCCCTCACCGCTGGTGTCCACCAGCGGGTTCTTGGGTTGCCGACACGACAAGCACCGACGGCCTTCAGGCCACAGCTCCTACCAGCAGCATCAACAATTGAGGCTTTGAACATGGCCCATTCAGACTCCATGTCCCCAGCCTCACCCGGGATGTTGGAGAAATTCTTCCGGAGGTGTGAGTTGAAGACCCTGCAGACAGGGGCCTCCGCTAGACGTTCCCAGTTCACCCTCACTACACGTTTGAGTTTGCCAGGTCTGTCCAGCATTCTCCCCCTCCACCTGATCCAACTCACCACCAGGTGGTGATCAGTTGACAGCTCTGCTCCTCTCTTCACCCGAGTGTCTAGAACATGCGGCTGCAGATCTGACGATACGATAATGAAATCGATCATCGATCTTTGGCCTAGAGTGCTCTGGTACCAGGTACACTTATGAGCAACTCTATGTTCGAACATGGTGTTTGTTATGGACAATCCATGACTAGCACAGAAGTCCAATAACAAAACACCACTCGGGTTCAGATCGGGCAGGCCGTTCCTCCCAATCACCTCCTCCAGGTACCATCATCGTTGCCCACGTGAGCGTTGAAATCTCCCAGAAGAACTATAGAGTCTCCAGGTGGTACCCCTTCCAGGACACCACCCAGAGACTCCAAGAAGGCCGGGTACTCCGAACTGCTGTTCGGTGCATTGGCACAAACAACAGTCAGAGACCTTCGAGAGGGTTGCCTCCTCATGGCTGCAAGTCGCGAGGAGGCGATCCTCTCGTTCCTAGGGGAGAACTCCAACAAAGCGGCGCTCAGCCAGGGGCTTGTGAGTATCCCCACACCCGCCCGGCGCCTCTCACCCTGGGCAACTCCGGAAAAGGAGAGAGTCCAGCCTCTCTCCAGGAGTTTGGTTCCAGAGCCACTCCCACTGCTTTTGAATCGCTCTTAGTCTGGCCCCTCCCCTGGGACCACTTTGCCACTGGAGACCCTACCAGGAGCTATTGCTCCCGATAACACAGCTCCCAGGATCACTGGAGCACACAAACCCCTCCACCACGATAAGGTGGCGATTCTTGGAGGAGCATACAAGTGTATGGAATGTTTTAATAGGATACATATTTTAAAATATAAAATATATTACACATTATATTTGGGTCAAACCAGGAAATTGAAAAATCTGCAGGACTTCAAAAATGTAAATTTATAATGTTGAGCCATTGGCAATAATAATGTGCTAGTATAAACAATAATTGGTAACTTAAGTAAATAACAATAACATTAGGTTTTCAACATTAATAATGTTCAGCCATTCATAGTAATGTTTGTTTAAAAACAATATTAACATGTAGTTCAGCATAAAATAATTTAAAGTTAAGCATAAAATAATAACATTAATTGATCTCAACAATATTGTAGCAGTAGCCCTCATGTTCAATTATTTTAAATGATTAAGTTAATTTGTTCACAACAATAATGTCCACTTATGAACAATAATAACATTATGTTCATCATGATGTCTGGTTATCAACAATATTAACATTAAAATGTAATAAAGTTGAATTAAATAAAAATAATAATGAATGTTCAATTAATTACAATAAACAATAATATTGTACTGACCTCAAAACAACAGGTCTTTTCCAGTATTTTTTCTATGATAGATCATAGTTGCAGGGTAGTTTAGACATTTTTTTAGCTAGTTATGATGTAGTTGAAATATTGGTTCAGCCAGTTTTAGCTAGTTCATTCTAGTTAAGTTAGTTGTAAGATAGTTGTAGGCTAGTTCAGCCATATTTTATCTAATTATAATCTAGATGAGTTAGAACAGGTTCTATTTGTGTAGTTCAGTCATCTTTTTGCGAATTATAATTTGGTTGAGCTAGTTGTAAGTTACTTTTTGGCTTGTTCAGCCAGTTTTTTGCTAGTTATAATCTACTTGAGTTAGTTGTAAGCTAGTTGCAGGCTAGTTCAGCCAATATGTAGCTAGTTATAATGTAGTTGAGAGCTAGTTGTTGGCTAGTTCAGCAAGTGTTTTGCTAGTTATAATCAAGTTTATCTCATTGTAGGCCAATTGTGAGCTAGTTTTAAGCAAGTTAAGCTTATTTTAAATTAGTTGTAGGTTATGATATGCCTGTAAGATAGTTATAGATTGGTTCAGCCAGTTCCTAGCTAGTTATAATCTATTAAGCTATGTGTAAGCTATTTGTAGACTAGTTAAGATAATTATAAACGAGTTATAATCAAGTTGAACCAGTTATAAACTGGTTGTTGGCTAGTTGAGATAGCTGTTAGCAACTTCTTATCTGGTTGAAGCAGGTTGAGCTACCTGTAACCTAGTTGTGCAGTTATGACCCATAATAATATTATTAACAAAAATATTTGATATTTGAAACTCAAATACTCTGCACAAGTTACAATAGGAATAAATAAAATGTTAAGCAGACAAGAAATCAGAAAGGAAACAGTCACTGCTGCTAAAGTCTTGAAGAATGAACTCACACATTAATGTTGAGTTTGTGTTCAGGATACTAAATATCAGAGAGTTTAACAGAAAAGAAGAGCAGGTCACCTGTTTCACCTGAGCTTCTTTGATGCAGACAGGCTCATGTGTCTTCACCTCTCGTGTTGTTGCAGTGACAGAGTGAATCTCTCCCTGCAGGTGTGGACTCTGCTATGGATCAGTGTGAGGACAGAGAGGAGGGAGACCCTCCCTCTGAAACCACTCTGTGTGGGAAACATGACAGCCAGACCAAAGCTAAGAGGTGAGATGAGGACCTCTAACTGTCCAGGACTCTTCTCCATGTCAGAGCTCAGCAATCAAATCACTCCACCATCATTATTCACACTCACCAGCTCCTTTCAGACTGTGTTTCCGCAAAATTCACTCCATATTTCTGTATAAAAAGCTGTGCTGGCTTTTTTCATCTTAGGATATTCATACAGATTCCACGAATATTGGAATCAAGTGAGGGGCGTGTTTCTAATGATACGTACATATTTTACATGTTACTGGCTCCGCCGGTTCACATCGATCCGACCTTCAGCAGTCTTGACAATTTTACGATCCTGTTTCTACCTCTGAAGGCGTTACAGAGCTGGATCACTTAATCCCCCCCAATCAAACCTCTGGCGCGAAACTACTGAATGTATATTGATATATATACATCTACTTATTAGACCTTATTACTATCAACCATTGTGGTCACCCCACAGAATAAATTAATACGGCACAGTGCATTGAATACAGTTTTAAACTATAAACTATAAACTGAGGAGTGTCAAAATTAAATGATTATCATAAATCATAGAAAATGTTAAAAATGTGTTGTGGGTTCAGTGCAGAATTTATCTTGTGTTTCTGTAAGGTGGAAGGTGAAAAAACCTGAACCCAGCTGTGTATCCATGAAGAGTGACCGGTCTATGGGTCCTCCTATATGTTTCAAAGATGAACACCACTCTGTTGATCAAAGGTGAGGATTTCAAACTGATAATGAAAACAGGGCTCTTCAGCAGTGTACAGTGAGGAAGGGAGAGTTATATGGAGGGTTGGTGAGAGCTGTTGGGACTTAAAATAAACACTGAAACATGTCTAAATAGAATATCCATCATGAATCAAGCAAAGCATGATTTTTGTTGTGGGTTCAGTGCAGAAATAATCTCTCTTTCTATCAGGAGGAAGCTGGAAAAACCTGAACCCAGCTGTGTATCCATGAAGAGTGAACGGTCTATGAGTCCTCCTATATCGTTGAAAGATGAACACCACTCTCTTGATCAAAGGTGAGGATTTCAAACTGATAATGAAAACAGGGCTCTTCAGCAGTGTACAGTGAGGAAGGGAGAGTTATATGGAGGGTTGGTGAGAGCTGTTGGGACTAAACCAAACTGACTGGGAAGAAAACAGTGAGCTGAAAGCTACAAAAAGCTGCAGACTGAGCTGTTGATTCTCAGTGGGATCAGCAGGATGAGTAAACCTTTATCACTACAGGGAGTCATCTGATTCACTGTTCACCTCCAAACATCTAGTCATTATTCTTGACCTTGTGTGTGTCTCTGTGTGGACAGACATAATGTGAGCTGATTGTTCATGATTCCTCCACAGAGTGGACCAGGAGAGCTCAGAGGTTCCCGGTGGTCACTCTGCCCAGCAGCATCAAACAGACCTGGACTCCATATTTGTGGTCTGTACATGTACAACAGCTACTTTTACATATATTCTGCTCACAATCATCTCCATGCTGCACTGTTTAGACCAGTGGACTGTTAGTCTGTCCAACATGGAGCTGATGTTTGCTTCTGTGATTTTAGTTTGATTGTTTCATTCATATAATATTCTGCTCCAGCTGCTGGAGGAAAACATCATCACTTTTGTGAAGAACGAGCTGAAGAAGATCCAGAAGGTTCTGTGTCCAGATTACCCAGAAGGTTTAGAGAGTCAGAGGGAGGATGAGGAGGTGTTAGAGGGTGAGGATGAGGAGCAGAGGAGGAGAAGCAGAGAGGAGTTTCTGAAGATCACACTTCACTTCTTGAGAAGAATGAAGCAGGAGGAGCTGGCTGACTGTCTGCAGAGCAGTAAGTGGATTTCTCTAAAATTTAAAATGATGAAAGATGAAATGGAGTTTACATTTCCAATCTCTGCTGTAAATATGCTGCACACGTCTGCATCAGATCAGAAGCTGTTTGTCCTCAACTGATAAGCTGAATAAAACTGATGGGGGAGCAGAAACTCTACAGTTACACTTACACGTTGCATTAAAGAATGCACTCACTGATTTCATTTGTTGTTTGTTCATTCAGGAACTTGTGCTGCAGTGTGCCGACGTAAACTGAAGTCTAACCTGAAGAAGAAGTTCCAGTGTGTGTTTGAGGGGATCACTAAAGCAGGAAACCCAACCCTTCTGAATCAGATCTACACAGAGCTCTACATCACAGAGGGAGGGACTGCAGAGGTCAATGATGAACATGAGGTCAGACAGATTGAAACCGCATCCAGAAAACCAGACAGACCAGAAACAACAATCAGACAAGAAGACATCTTTAAAGCCTCACCTGGAAGAGATGAACCAATCAGAACAGTGCTGACAAAGGGAGTGGCTGGCATTGGGAAAACAGTCTTAACACAGAAGTTCACTCTGGACTGGGCTGAAGACAAAACCAACCAGGACATCCACTTCACATTTCCATTCACCTTCAGAGAGCTGAATGTGCTGAAAGAGATAAAGTTCAGCTTGGTGCAACTTGTTCATCACTTCTTTCCTGAAACCAAAGAAGCAGAAATCTTCAGGTTTGGAGAGTTCCCAGTTGTGTTGATCTTTGACGGTCTGGATGAGTGTCGACTTCCTCTGGACTTCCACAACACTGAGATCCTGACTGATGTCACAGAGTCCACCTCAGTGGATGTTCTGCTGACAAACCTCATCAGGGGGAAACTGCTTCCCTCTGCTCGCCTCTGGATAACCACACGACCTGCAGCAGCCAATCAGATCCCTGCTGACTGTGTTGGCATGGTGACAGAGGTCAGAGGGTTCACTGACCCACAGAAGGAGGAGTACTTCAGGAAGAGATTCAGAGATAAGAAGCAAGCTAGAAGAATCATCTACCACATCAAGACATCACGAAGCCTCCACATCATGTGCCACATCCCAGTCTTCTGCTGGATCTCTGCTACAGTTCTGGATCTGTTAAAAACCAGAGAGGGAGGAGAGCTGCCCAAGACCCTGACTGAGATGTACATCCATTTCCTGGTGGTTCAGTCCAAAGTGAAGAACGTCAAGTATGATGGAGGAGCTGAGACAGATCCACACTGGAGTCCAGAGAGCAGGAAGATAATTGAGTCTCTGGGAAAACTGGCTTTTGATCAGCTGCAGAAAGGAAACCTGATCTTCTATGAATCAGACCTGACAGAGTGTGGCTTCGATGTCAGAGCAGCCTCAGTGTACTCAGGAGTGTTCACACAGGTCTTTAGAGAGGAGAGAGGACTGTACCAGGACAGGGTGTTCTGCTTCGTCCATCTGAGTGTTCAGGAGTTTCTGGCTGCTCTTCATGTCCACCTGACCTTCATCAACTCTGGAGTCAATCTGATGGAAGAAGAACAATCAACCTCCAATCCTAAACTAAAACATCTCTACCAGAGTGCTGTGGACAAGGCCCTACAGAGTCAAAATGGACACCTGGACTTGTTCCTCCGCTTCCTCCTGGGTCTTTCTCTGGAGACCAATCAGGCTTTCCTCAGAGGTCTGCTGACACAGACACGACGTGGCTCACAGACCAATCAGGAAACAGTCAAATACATCAAGCAGAAGATCAGTGTGGATCTGTCTCCAGAGAGAAGCATCAACCTGTTCCACTGTCTGAATGAACTGAATGATCATTCTCTAGTGAGACAGATCCAGCAGTCCCTGACATCAGGAAGTCTCTCCACAGATGAACTGTCTCCTGCTCAGTGGTCAGCTCTGGTCTTCATCTTACTGTCATCAGAAACAGATCTGGACGTGTTTGACCTGAAGAAATACTCTGCTTCAGAGGAGGCTCTTCTGAGGCTGCTGCCAGTGGTCAAAGCCTCCAACAAAGCTCTGTAGGTGCTCACATCACTATCCAGATTAAATCTAGTTTCCATTGTCTATATTTGTTCTCTCGTGTTTTGCTGATTCCTCTCCAGGCTGAGTGGCTGTAACCTCTCAGAGAGAAGCTGTGAAGCTCTGTCCTCAGTCCTCAGCTCCCAGTCCAATAGTCTGAGACACCTGGACCTCAGTAACAACAACCTGCAGGATTCAGGAGTGAAGAGTTTTTCTGCTGGACTGAAGAGTCGACACTGCAGACTGGAAACTCTCAGGTCAGAATTAAACTATTTTTAGAAGTAAATCCACTATGTGTACAGCTGTTTGCTTTTGAGCATTTAAAGCAAAACTTTACAAGGGTACAAATGTGAACATCTTGCGTGTGTGTGTGTGTGATCAGTCTATCAGGCTGTATGATCTCAGAAGAAGGCTGTGCTACTCTGGCCTCAGCTCTGAGCTCCAACCCTTTCCATCTGAGAGAGCTAGACCTGAGCTACAATCATCCAGGAGACTCAGGAGAGAAGCTTCTGTCTGCTGGACTGAAGGATCCACGTTGGAGACTGGAGACTCTCAGGTATGGACAGACAGGTGGACATTCAGGTGTGGACAGCTGGACACTCAATTATGGACAGGTGGACCGACAGCAGCTCTCTGTCTCTAACTGAGTGTCTCTAGTTCATGTTTAATGGTGATATGAAGTTGATTGTGACTGTCTCTTCCTGCAGGATGGACCATGGTGGACTGCAGTGGTTGAGACCTGGTCTGAGGAAGTGTGAGTGTGTTTCAGCTTCATTCATCAGAACTCAGCTGCACATGTTACATTTAGACATTTTCTTGACTCAAGTTGGATGACAACAAAACTAAAATAAATACATTTCAATAAGAGTGGAGCCAACAGAAAGCTGACTTTGTTTCTTCTTCTTTTGACTCTCATTGAGTTTTGTTGCCTTCAGGTGCTGCTCGTAAACTTCATAAGTTTGACAGATAAAAGTTTTTGTGTTCCTTCACTTTTCTTCTCTGGATGTTTTTTTTTATAAATCAGTGTTCAGAAACCTACAAGTTATAAACAAAACACCATTATAAATGTAGAAGATGTTGAGAAGTTGAATGAAGTGAGTTTAGGTAGATTTACCTTCCAGTTCCTCCCTGACTGGGACCAGATGTACGACACATACGCACAAGAAAACTTTGCATATTCGTGTTGTTGGGGTTCACCTTGGGCTTACAAACAAAGGCCAGGCCTACATGGAAGGTTTCAAACCTAACTTTGGGCCTACATGCCGTTAACAAAGCCTGACCCCTGCCCTTTGTAACAAAGGAAGACCATGAGGGCTGGAACCCCCGTAATGAAATCATGCGGGCCCCTTGATGAGATCAGGCAGTCACCTGAGCAAACGGGAGCTCCAGCTCAGGCCCCATTGGTCGAGACCAGAGAGATCCGGTAATGTCACTGTGGCTTTAAAAGCAACAGCGGCACAGAATTCGGCCTCTTCAATACGACCCCCGGTTGTGTAAAGAAGATCCACGGCCGCCGATTTTTTTTTCTTAACTCGCGGGACGAGCCGAGCCTCTTACTATTACCTAACATAGCTATTACTGCGTTATTAAACACAGTTGGATCCAAGTAACTTGTGGGAGCAATCTCCACTTCAAATCGCTACAAGCGCGATTCAAGTAAGAGGCTCTCTTTGTCTGGGCAGAGTATAGGTTCATTTAATTAGTAGACCATTTGTGCTGTTGGTGTATAAGTTAGAGGACCTCCGAGTCCTAATTACCTTGTGTGTTGCTTATACCTGTATATACCTGTACTGTTTTGACTGTGTCCGTGCGATCGCACAGAATATTGATCTGTTTACCACGGTGGTGGTCACTGCTGTGTTGTTAAATCACCGCCCGCAGAGACAATAACTCGAATTTTATCAGTGAAACAATCTGTGAGGTGGCTGTCGGTAGCACGTCACTCGCCGAGTTCCCTGCGATAAAAGGCGATTACTGTGTTCTGTGACGGTGAGTTTCTCATTCACCCCTACGTCCATTCATTCTCTCTCTTTCTCCCTCTCTTTCTCTCTTTTTCTCTTACTAACGCTCGTACACACACATTTACATTTACATCCACTGTTGCACGCCGTTGTAAAAGTGTATACGTGCAGACGCTCAAAGTCCGCATCACGTGCGTCGAGGTGGTTCAGTACCGCGACGCTGTGCGGCTGAAGCGTGTAGCACACCCCTCTCTGAGACTGCTTGAGCCTAGCCGCCATTTTGGCTCTTGTTACTGTCTCCTCCCCTTTTCTCTCCCTTGAGACCTCCCCGAGCCTGTCGCCGGTTGTGATGTCATTCTCAGGAATACGCCCGCCATTTCGGCTCTTGCCATCTCGCTCCTCCTCCTCTCTCTCTCTCACGCACACACACACACACACACACACATAATCTGAGTGCTTGAAGCCTGGTTTTGCTGTTGTAACCATTTTAATAGATGTGATTCGTAGTTTAGAATATAAATGTTGATTGATTTAAGTTTTATTGGTTTAATCAATTTTGCTTAAGTAAAATAAACTTGTTTTTGGATTTAAAGAGCATTTGTTTGTGATTGTTTGCATGAGTGTTGTAATAACAGCTGGTTGTGAAGGTCAGTGCTTGAATTTCACCTTTCAATGTTCCTATTATAATTATTAATATTTTAGAATATTGATATTTCTTTATAGTGAACACCCCTTTTATGAGACTATTTTTCACAGTTTGGTTATTGGTCCCTGTTCACAGGGTGGTGCCCCGATATTAATAACTGATTATTAATAATTTAATTAACATTAATAATTATTACTGTTAAATATTATTATTAAAAAATGATTTTAATATTTAATATTTGCCAATATCAAACTTGCTCCTGCCATTCCCAACAGTGTGGTGAGTTGTTTTGCTTCTGGCCCCTGGTCAATGAAACGGAGCCACAGCCCTCTGATAGTCTTTTAAAAATCCAGACTGTGGTGAAGGTTTTCTGTAGCAGTGGACAGTTTGGCATTTGATGGTCAAAGGTCTGAATTTTGTGCTGAATGTGCTAATAACAGTTTAATAAAGCTGAAAAAAATGTTTATTGATGTGGATCTCCATCAGCTGTCATCCTCGAGTCCACACGAGGAAAAACACACAATATTACTGACATGTTGACTCTCATGTTAACTTACTGTTACACTGTGAAACTTTGAATGATTTTCTTTCAGTAATTGTCAGTAAAGTTGTTGATAAATCAGCAGATGATAACCTGCAGCTGTTTTGTGTCTTGTTCTCTCCATCAGATGTCTGTGAACTGGAACTGGACACAAACACAGTAAACAGAAGACTCAAACTGTCTGACAACAACAGGAAGGTGACACGTGTGGAGGAGCATCAGTCATATCCTGATCATCCAGACAGATTTGACTCCTGGCCTCAGCTGCTGTGTAGAACTGGTCTGACTGGTCGCTGTTACTGGGAGGTCGAGTGGAGAGGAGACGTTGATATATCAGTGAGTTACAGAGGAATCAGGAGGAGAGGAGACAGTAGAGACTGTGTGTTTGGATCGAATGATCAGTCCTGGAGTCTGAGGTGCTCTAATGGTGGTTACTCTGTCTGCTACAATAATAGAAGAACAATCCTCTCCTCCTCCTCCTCCTCCTCCTCCTCTGGTAGAGTAGCAGTGTATGTGGACTGTCCTGCTGGCTCTCTGTCCTTCTACAGAGTCTCCTCTGACTCTCTGATCCACCTCCACACCTTCAACACCACCTTCACTGAACCTCTTTATCCTGGGTTTGGGGTCTGGCCATCTGGTTCCTCAGTGTCTCTGTGTCCTCTGCAGGTCTGAGAGTCTCTCCTGTGGACAGAAACTCAGAAGATCAGCTGCCAGAAAACGCTAATATGTGGTGACTTTTGTGTCTCTATTATTGTTATTATGATGATTATAGGTTTGATTGCCAAACGCTCCACACTTAAATCATGTGAAAGATTTTAAGAGCTAAAATATCTGTGAACGAAGTGTCAGCAAATCTAAAAGTTTTGTCTGTAAATCTAAAATGTGTGCTTGTTGTTTAAACTTTTGGACTCCAAAGCAAACTAAACTTTTGAATTTGCAAACTAATTTGATTTTGAATGACATTAATAAATCATAATGTTTTTTACTTTCAATTAAACATTTTAATTGATTTGGTTGCATAATAAAGATACAAAAGTAAGCCCATGCATGAAGCATGAAGCATGATATGTACATTAGCCTCTGAGTTTCTTTCTGTGAGGAGGCTCTGAGTGTCTGCAGGTTCAGATGAGACCTTGTAGATATTCCACACTCTCATGCAGAGATTTTGCTCCGTATGCATCCTGCGTCATTAATGCATTAACATCTGCAACGGAGGCAGTAAACTCTCTCTCCATGCGTCCCAGGGATACGCCTCATTTTCCTCATGTAAAACGACACATTATCAACAATAAAAGGGTGTTAAAATGACAGAAACAAGCAGAAAAACGGTCTCGCCACATTAGTTTAGCAACGCCACCCACAACTCGCCAGTCAACACGGATTTAATTTCAACAATCAAGAATACTAACTTCATAGTAGCAATTAAATGCCGTTTCCATTGTACAAAACTGTGTTCAGACGTCGACCATGTTTAAACCTCTGGGGGACATGTTGTAATGAAATAAAGAAAACACACTGGTGGCTGTGATTTAAAAAAAAAAAATACATTAAACGTCTGCGCATACATCCTGATTCCCACAAGATCATGTTTTTCTCAAGTATGTAGAAAAAGTGAAGAAGAAAAAAAGGTTCCATTTGAATTTTGGTAGCTTTCTTTTTATGTTTTACTATACATGCAGTGGTGGAATATAACTAAGTATATTTACTCGTTTAATGTACAAATTTGAGGTACCTGTTCTTGAATATTTCTATTTTATGTAACTTTATACTTCTACTTCACTACATTTTGAGGCAAATATTTTACTTCTTACTCCACTACATTTAGCTTACAGCTTTAGCTACTTTTCAGGTCGAGATATAACATGACCTGTAGTGGAGTAATTTCATAGTGTGGTATAAGTACTTTTACTTAAGTGAGGGATCTGAATACTGTTTCCACCACTGAATTTGAGAAATATTGAAACTTCTATCAGTAACTTAGTTAATATACCAGCAAAATATTAAATCCATAAAATGATTGCCTAATAAAAAATTGCCCTCCTTTAAAATAGTGATCTAAAATTGTATTAAAATATCACTGTGTGGTATCCGGGTATTTATATACACGGAAGAAGAACTTTTGCTGAGCAGCTTTCATAAGAATGAACAGAGGTTTTTTTTTTGTCCAACACAGCTTCACATTGTAGTTACTCAAAGTAAAACTCATGTTAACAAGTTTATAAACTGTTTAATCTGTAAAATGCAGCACATTTTAAAAAGTAATCAAAAGTTAAATACAATCTAAATATGAAAATAAACCAATAATTGAAGTAAAAAATGTGAAAATTCAAGTACAGTATAAATACTTATAATAAACTATTGAAGTCATCATTTGAGTCAAGATTATCTGAATGTTTTTTTATTATTATTATTATAAAACCAGAAAAGACTAAATTTAACTGCTGATTTGTAGCTGAAACATTTGCAGTAATAATTGATTTAACTTTTAACTTTGTCTTTTATTTGTTTTTCTTTAAATTATGATCAAATGTGTCTTAAATGTATCTCTAAGTATCATTAAAACTCTGACCTGTCGGAGCTCTGAGAGTCTGAAGGAAACAGCGGAGTCACAGCGCCACCTGCTGGTCAAACACCATCACTGCAGCAGCAACTAGAAACTCTTTAATGTCTCAGGAAACAAACAGAGAAGTCAACAATCAGAATGTAAGATGTAAAATAAATAATATATATATGGTGAACGGTTATTACAGAGTGTGTGTAGTTATTATTAGTGTCTAATGAAAAGTAATAAATATGTAAATTAGAACAATAAATCTAATTTTACGACGTTATCCTCCAACAATTATCAAAACAAGAAAATTGAGATAAAATGACTATTTTTCCGCATTCTGTTTTATAATAATCTAAAGTTACTGACTAAATATGTTGAAAATGGTTTAATAAAAATATAAAATGTATGTGAACTATAACATATTTAATGAAATGTATTTATTATTTGTATTTATTTAATGTATGTTTTGTAGTTTTCAGTAGGTTGTAGCAGTGCACTAAAATATATTTAATTTATTATAGTTTAATTTATTATTTTTTATATATTTAATTCATGTTTAGTAGTTTTCGGTAGGTTTAGACTGTACTCTGCAACATAATTAATCTGATTTTAATAAATGTTTTTTAGTTTTCAGTAAGTTGTAGCAATATAAAATTTAATTTAATTTATTTGAATTTATTATTTTCTTTTTTTAATATATGATGTATATTTAAGAGTCCTTTATTAAAATCTAGTTTTACAAGTTTGGCTATATCAGTTTCTATTTCCCCCCTAATGGAAGTCATGTTTAATCTAATGAATATAATGATAATGGCACCTAAAAAAAACCCTGAGCCAGATAGTGTCAACCCAGGAATACAGTTGTGTTTGTGGGTGTGAAGGCAAATAACAAAATGACTTTGTCCAGTCTGCTGTGTGCTCTGTACCTGATGGAGCTTTACCTTGGTCCAGGTACATTAACATGCCCCCTCAGTATTTTAAAGTTGAAATTCTGTTCAAGTTTTTTATTGTTTTAATGGCATTTTAGTCAGTCTTAAACAATTATGGCCCAAACATTGAAAAGCTGCATTAACATCAGGATGTTGTAGGATGTTTCCACCACCTGAGGGCGCTGAAAGGCAACACATGTCCAGGAAAATCTGAAAAAGGATCAAAACAAAATATGATTGAGAACATATGAACATATGTGACTTCAGGATTTCAATGGAAGAATCCTTTAATGACTTAATATTCATATCTGTAGACCTGTTGGCTCATTATGAAAATAGAGAGTATTGATTCTTTTCATTGACCTTCTTATTTACATTTTTTGAATAAACTCATATTTATTGTCTTTATTGTTAGTCAGCACATGCTTTAAAAAAACATCCAACTAAATGTAAAATCTTCATAGGAAAATAAGAGCCATGAAGTAATTGTGCAGTTAATTATCCGATTATTCGACTAATCGTTTCAATAATCGATGACTATTTGGCTATGAAGATAGTCATTAGTTGCGGCCCGAGTATAAACTAACATTGCATATGTTTTATTTTGGTATTTTGCACTCGCAGGAGAAGCTGTTAGCTCTCAAGCTTTTGTTTTAAAGGGATTTAGAAGCAACAAAACTAGGAGAGCAGCAGAGAGTAAATAGCAGAATGAGCAGCAATAATTGGGGTGAAATAGTAAAACAAAAAATAGTAAAACAGGAGGTGAGGTAATACGATTGACAACAGCAGAATTGGCAACAACATTCTCAGACAGTTTACTCGAACCCCAGAAAACAAATTCTGGTGTTGCAGCAGCACAAAGACAGAAGGAAGTTCAGAAACTGAATTTATGTTTTTGTGAATTACTTTGATATGTTGCAGAAGATGTGTGTA
Organism: Centropristis striata; assembly: GCF_030273125.1. Classification (NCBI taxonomy): domain Eukaryota; kingdom Metazoa; phylum Chordata; class Actinopteri; order Perciformes; family Serranidae; genus Centropristis; species Centropristis striata. The sequence goes on along the minus strand of NC_081525.1, from coordinate 3,451,736 downwards.
GATGGAGCTGTTTGTAGTTAGAGGGGACTAAACTGGTTCACTACCTGTGAAAAGGACTTTTAATGTTTTATATGTGTTGGGTTGGTCTCTTTTTTATTAGTGTCATAAAGTGCTGTAACTGGCTCCATAGTCATGTTTTGATAAGGGAGATTAAAAGTCAAAGTCTCTCTGGTTCCTTCACTCTGTCCCTCGTTGTGACGCAGATGCTTCCTCCGTGTTAAACTTTTGGTAAGTGACATTTGTTGAATGATTCTCAGCTGATCTCTGATCTCATGTTAGTTTAATCAAACTGTGAAAATCAGAAATGCAGGTGTTTGTGTGTGTAAAGCTGCAGTTTGTACTAAGAAGAGCTCAGCTCTGTGCTAACAGTTAGCCTCCATGTTCAGGATCACCAGCTGCTCCAACAACACAAGCACAATGATTTCTGTTCAACAGTGTTTCAAAAGTTTAAACACTTATCAAAACCTATCGAAGTAGTTGCTTGTTTGTGACTTGATACACGGCAGCTTGAACTTCAACAACACATCAGATTTTATAAACTCTTTGTTTTGTCTGTAAAATCTAGTACAGAACAGTACAAGAAACTGTGAAACTGCTGAAATGCTTCATGTAGCCTATGTGTTATTTTGTACTGTCAATTATTAATGAATGTATTTAAGATGAAATATCAATAATTTATCAGTTTATGAGGTCCAAGCAGTTCAAAGTGCTGCAGTAAATCCTCTCTTTATAACATTGAATAAAACTTTATTGATCTACAGAGAACAAATTCAGGTGTTGCAGCACGCAGACTAATAACGCAGGAGTAATATAATGTCATCTCCTATAATACATTAGATCTATAAATAAAATGATTCAGTAATAACAGTAAATCTAAAGTAAATTTATAATAGAAAGAAATGTCATTATCTGATAAATAGACAACATATAACATTATGGTTGTTGTACGTACATAAGTAAAATATTTTTAATTATCAATAAAATACATACAAGTGGATGAATGTTTTAATAGGATATATATTTTAAAATATAAAATACATTACACGTTATATTTGGGTCAAACCAGCAAATTTCAAAAATTAAAAGGTATAATGTTGAGCCATTGGCAATAATAATGTGCTATTATTAACAATAATTGGTAACTTAAGTAAATAACAATAACATTAGGTTTTCAACATTAATAATGTTCAGCCATTCATAATGTTTGTTTAAAAACAATATTAACATGTAGTTCAGCATAAATAATTTAAAGTTAAGCATAAAATAATAACATTAATTGATCTCAACAATATTGTAGCAGTAGCCCTCATGTTCAATTATTTTAAATAATTAAGTTAATTTATTCACAACAATAATGTCCACTTATGAACAATAACAACATTCTGTTCATCATGATGTCTGGTTATCAACAATATTTACATTAAAATGTAATAAAGTTTAATTAAATAAAAATAATAATGAATGTTCAATTAATTACAATAAACAATAATATTATACTGACCTCAAAACAACAGGTCTTTTCCAGTATTTTTTCTACGATAGATCATAGTTGCAGGGTAGTTTAGACATTTTTTTAGCTAGTTATGATGTAGTTGAAATATTGGTTCAGCCAGTTTTAGCTAGTTCATTCTAGTTAAGTTAGTTGTAAGATAGTTGTAGGCTAGTTCAGCCATATTTTAGCTAATTATAACCTAGATGAGTTAGAACAGGTACTATTTGTGTAGTTCAGTCATCTTTTTGCGAATTATAATTTGGTTGAGCTAGTTGTAAGTTACTTTTTGGCTTGTTCAGCCATTTTTTTGCTAGTTATAATCTACTTGAGTTAGTTGTAAGCTAGTTGCAGGCTAGTTCAGCCAATGTGTAGCTAGTTATAATGTAGTTGAGTTAGTTGTGAGCTAGTTGTTGGCAAGTTCAGCAAGTGTTTTGCTAGCTATAATCAAGTTTATCTCATTGTAGGCCAATTGTGAGCTAGTTTTAAGCAAGTTAAGCTTATTTTAAATTAGTTGTAGGTTATGATATGTCTGTAAGATAGTTATAGATTGGTTCAAGTTAACCAGTTATAAACTGGTTGTTGGCTAGTTGAGATAGCTGTTAGCAACTTCTTATCTGGTTGAAGCAGGTTGAGCTACCTGTAACCTAGTTGTGCAGTTATGACCCATAATAATATTATTAACAAAAATATTTGATATTTGAAACTCAAATACTCTGCACAAGTTACAATAGGAATAAACAAAATGTTAAGTAGACAAGAAATCAGAAAGGAAACAGTCACTGCTGCTAAAGTTTTGAAGAATGAACTCACACATTAATGTTGAGTTTGTGTTCAGGATATTAAATATCAGAGAGTTTAACAGAAAAGAAGAGCTGGTCACCTGTTTCACCTGAGCTTCTTTGATGCAGACAGGCTCATGTGTCTTCACCTCTCGTGTTGTTGCAGTGACAGAGTGAATCTCTCCCTGCAGGTGTGGACTCTGCTATGGATCAGTGTGAGGACAGAGAGGAGGGAGACCCTCCCTCTGAAACCACTCTGTGTGGGAAACATGACGGCCAGACCAAAGCTCAGAGGTGAGATGAGGATCTCTAACTGTCCAGGACTCTTCTCCATGTCAGAGCTCAGCAATCCAATCACTCCACCATCATTATTCACACTCACCAGCTCCTTTCAGACTGTGTTTCCGCAAAATTCACTCCATATTTCTGTATAAAAGCTGTGCTGGCTTTTTTCATCATAGGATATTCATACAGATTCCACCAATATTGGAATCAAGTGAGGGGCGTGTTTCTAATGATACGTTACATATTTTACATCTTACTGGCTCCGCCGGTTCACATCGATCCGACCTTCAGCAGTCTTGACAATTTTACGATCCTGTTTCTACCTCTGAAGGCATTACAGAGCTGGATAACTTAATCCCCCCCAATCAAACCTCTGGCGCAAAACTACTGAATGTGTATTGATATATATACATCTACTTATTAGAGCTTATTACTATCAACCATTGTGGTCACCCCACAGAATAAATTCATACGGCACAGTGCATTGAATACAGTTTTGAACTGAGGAGTGTCAAAATTAAATGATTATCATAAATCATAGAAAATGTTAAAAATGTGTTGTGGGTTCAGTGCAGAATTTATCTTGTGTTTCTGTAAGGTGGAAGGTGGAAAAACCTGAACCCAGCTGTGTATCCATGAAGAGTGACTGGTCTATGGGTCGTCCTATATCGTTCAAAGATGAACACCACTCTGTTGATCAAAGGTGAGGATTTCAAACTGATAATGAAAACAGGGCTCTTCAGTAGTGTACAGTGAGGAAGGGAGAGTTATATGGAGGGTTGGTGAGAGCTGTTGGGACTAAACCAAACTGACTGGGAAGAAAACAGTGAGCTGAAAGCTACAAAAAGCTGCAGACTGAGCTGTTGAGTCTCAGTGGGATCAGCAGGATGAGTAAACCTTTATCACTACAGGGAGTCATCTGATTCACTGTTCACCTCCAAACATCTAGTCATTATTCTTGATCTTGTGTGTGTCTCTGTGTGGACAGACATAATGTGAGCTGATCGTTCATGATTCCTCCACAGAGTGGACCAGGAGAGCTCAGAGGTTCCCGGTGGTCACTCTGCCCAGCAGCATCAAACACACCTGGACTCCATATTTGTGGTCTGTACATGTACAACAGCTACTTTTACATATGTTCTGCTCACAATCATCTCCATGCTGCACTGTTTAGACCAGTGGACTGTTAGTCTGTCCAACATGGAGCTGATGTTTGCTTCTGTGATTTTAGTTTGATTGTTTCATTCATATAATATTCTGCTCCAGCTGCTGGAGGAAAACATCATCACTTTTGTGAAGAACGAGCTGAAGAAGATCCAGAAGGTTCTGTGTCCAGATTACCCAAAAGGTTTAGAGAGTCAGAGGGAGGATGAGGAGGTGTTAGAGGGTGAGGATGAGGAGCAGAGGAGAAGAAGCAGAGAGGAGTTTCTGAAGATCACACTTCACTTCTTGAGAAGAATGAAGCAGGAGGAGCTGGCTGACTGTCTGCAGAGCAGTAAGTGGATTTCTCTACAATTTAAAATGATGAAAGATGAAATGGAGTTTACATTTCCAATCTCTGCTGTAAATATGCTGCACACATCTGCATCAGATCAGAAGCTGTTTGTCCTCAACTGATAAGCTGAATAAAACTGATGGGGGAGCAGAAACTCTACAGTTACACTTACATGTTGCATTAAAGAATGCACTCACTGATTTCATTTGTTGTTTGTTCATTCAGGAACTTGTGCTGCAGTGTGCCGACGTAAACTGAAGTCTAACCTGAAGGAGAAGTTCCAGTGTGTGTTTGAGGGGATCTCTAAAGCAGGAAACCCAACCCTTCTGAATCAAATCTACACAGAGCTCTACATCACAGAGGGAGAGACTGTAGAGGTCAATGAGGAACATGAGGTCAGACAGATTGAAACAGCATCCAGGAAACCAGACAGACCAGAAACAACAATCAGACAAGAAGACATCTTTAAAGCCTCACCTGGAAGAGATGAACCAATCAGAACAGTGCTGACAAAGGGAGTGGCTGGCATTGGGAAAACAGTCTTAACACAGAAGTTCACTCTGGACTGGGCTGAAGACAAAACCAACCAGGACATAATGTTCACATTTCCATTCACTTTCAGAGAGCTGAATGTGCTGAAAGAGAAAAAGTTCAGCTTGGTGGAACTTGTTCATCACTTCTTTACTGAAACCAAAGAAGCAGGAATCTGCAGGTTTGGAGAATTCCCAGTTGTGTTGATCTTTGATGGTCTGGATGAGTGTCGACTTCCTCTGGACTTCCACAACACACAGATCCTGACTGATGTCACAGAGTCCACCTCACTTGATGTGCTGCTGACAAACCTCATCAGGGGGAAACTGCTTCCCTCTGCTCGCCTCTGGATAACCACACGACCTGCAGCAGCCAATCAGATCCCTGCTGACTGTGTTGGCATGGTGACAGAGGTCAGAGGGTTCACTGACCCACAGAAGGAGGAGTACTTCAGGAAGAGATTCAGAGATGAGAAGCAGTCCAACAGAATCATCTCCCACATCAAGACATCACGAAGCCTCCACATCATGTGCCACATCCCAGTCTTCTGCTGGATCTCTGCTACAGTTCTGGATCTGATGAAAACCAGAGAGGGAGGAGAACTGCCCGAGACCCTGACTGAGATGTACATCCACTTCCTGGTGGTTCAGTCCAAAGTGAAGAACGTCAAGTATGATGGAGGAGCCGAGACAGATCCACACTGGAATCCAGAGAGCAGGAAGATGATTGAGTCTCTGGGAAAACTGGCTTTTGATCAGCTGCAGAAAGGAAACCTGATCTTCTATGACTCAGACCTGACAGAGTGTGGCTTCGATATCAGAGCAGCCTCAGTGTACTCAGGAGTGTTCACACAGGTCTTTAGAGAGGAAAGAGGACTGTACCAGGACAGGGTGTTCTGCTTCGTCCATCTGAGTGTTCAGGAGTTTCTGGCTGCTCTTCATGTCCATCTGACCTTCATCAACTCTGGAGTCAATCTGATGGAAGAAGAACAACCAACCTCCAATCCTAAACTAAAACATCTCTACCAGAGTGCTGTGGACAAGGCCTTACAGAGTCCAAATGGACACCTGGACTTGTTCCTCCGCTTCCTCCTGGGTCTTTCTCTGGAGACCAATCAGGCTTTCCTCAGAGGTCTGCTGACACAGACAGGAAGTAGCTCACAGACCAATCAGAAAACAGTCGAATACATCAAGAAGAAGATCAGTGAGGATCTGTCTCCAGAGAGAAGCATCAACCTGTTCCACTGTCTGAATGAACTGAATGATCAGTCTCTAGTGGAGGAGATCCAATGGTCCCTGAGATCAGGAAGTCTCTCCACAGATGAACTGTCTCCTGCTCAGTGGTCAGCTCTGGTCTTCATCTTACTGTCATTAGAAACAGATCTGGACGTCTTTGACCTAAAGAAATACTCTGCTTCAGAGGAGGCTCTTCTGAGGCTGCTGCCAGTGGTCAAAGCCTCCAACAAAGCTCTGTAGGTGCTCACATCACTATCCAGATAAAATCTAGTTTCCATTGTCTATATTTGTTCTCTCATGTTTTGCTGATTCCTCTCCAGGCTGAGTGGCTGTAACCTCTCAGAGAGAAGCTGTGAAACTCTGTCCTCAGTCCTCAGCTCCCAGTCCTCTAGTCTGAGACACCTGGACCTGAGTAACAACGACCTGCAGGATTCAGGAGTAAAGAGTTTTTCTGCTGGACTGAAGAGTCCACACTGCAGACTGGAAACTCTCAGGTCAGAATGAAAGTATTTTTAGAAGTAAACCCACTGGCCCTCATTTATCAAGCGAGCGTAGAAACCAGCGCAGATCTGAGTGTATATTTGGTCTTACGACAGGGTCCACGTGTGATTTATCAAACGATCGTATCTCGCCAATCACAGTGTAAGAATGATCGGATGTTGATAAATGTGGCGGCTCGAAACATGCGTAATTTAAATACCACGTCCTAATATATACCGGATTCAGAAGACTCGCCTTCAGAGTTTACGACACCGAAGGACGCAATGCGGCCAAAAAGAGGATTTTTTCACCCTCTAAAGTCAACTTTATTAGCAAAGTGCACCGTTACAATTAACAATAGGGGCAATATAGACATATTAAAGAAATACGCAGCGACCGAGGTTTATGAAATAAAAGTACTTATAGTTATAAACTCAAACAAGTTCACTGAATATTTTACATTTGGAGCACGGACTTAACAGTTTTCAGCTTTTTGGTTGAAGGAGGTAAACAATGTTTTAAAGTAAGTTTTAATTAAAAAAAAGAGGATTTCTCAGTCAGAAAGTGAAACGCTGACGTACAACAGCAGCAACACAACAAACTTGTTTTGTTTGGCAGCATAAAAAGTGAAAAAGAAGGAAATCAGTGGTGCTGTCAGCAGAGTAGCGGACTATTAAACTCCCGGCGAGGTTTGAGTAATTACATCGTGAAATGTAAAGCCTAATAATCTATATAATATCCGAATATTGCTATTGTTATGATGGCGATATATTATTCACCTCTTTACATTTACTAATAATGATGTCCTAGTCAGAGGAGTGTGTGACAGCGCTGATTGGAAATGTTTCTATTCGGGCAGCACCGCTGGTGGAGGAGACGCTGACGCTCCGGTGTCGGAGATAGCAGAAGACAACAACATTTAATATCCTTGGCTGGTATTCTGTTTAAAGAATTTCACGATCGCAGGGTGTATTTAATTTTGGATAATGTTTTAATGATAAATGATGTAGTCTAAACATGTTTTGCATTGTCACTATTAAAAATCAAAACACCACAGAGTTTTATCAGCTCCAGGCATCGATACAATAGTCTAAGATCAATTCTCCAACTCAGACGTGTGGACTTCACGCTGACTCAAATTTGCGTACACGAGCTGAGAGCAGACGTGAGATCTGATCGTACCGTCCGCTCACGTCCAAATTGATAAATGCCGAGGCTTGCGTAGAAATCATCTTACGCCCACTTTACGCTCACTTTCTCACGTACGCTCGTTTGATAAATGAGGGCCACTATGTGTACAGCTTTATGCTTTTGAGCATCTAAAGCAAAATTTTACAAGGATACAAATGTGAATCTAGCATCTAGCATGTGTGTGTGTGTGTGTGTGTGTGTGTGTAGTCTGTCAGGCTGTATGATCTCAGAGGAAGGCTGTGCTACTCTGGCCTCAGCTCTGAGCTCCAACCCTTCCCATCTGAGAGAGCTGGACCTGAGCTACAATCATCCAGGAGACTCAGGAGAGAAGCTTCTGTCTGCTGGACTGAAGGATCCACGTTGGAGACTGGAGACTCTCAGGTATGGACAGACAGGTGGACATTCAGGTGTGGACAGCTGGACACTCAATTATGGACAGGTGGACCGACAGCAGATCTGTCTCTAACTGAGTGTCTCTAGTTCATGTTTAATGGTGATATGAAGTTGATAGTGACTGTCTCTTCCTGCAGGATGGACCATGGTGGACTGCAGTGGTTGAGACCTGGTCTGAGGAAGTGTGAGTGTGTTTCAGCTTCATTCATCAGAACTCAGCTGCACATGTTACATTTAGACATCTTCTTGACTCAAGTTGGATGACAACAAAACTAAAATAAATACATTTCAATAAGAGTGGAGCCAACAGAAAGCTGACTTTGTTTCTTCTTCTTTTGACTCTCACTGATTTAATACAAGAGTTTTGTTGCCTTCAGGTGCTGCTCGTAAACTTCATAAGTTTGACAGATAAAAGTTTTTGTGTTCCTTCACTTTTCTTCTCTGGATGTTTTTTTTTAAATAAATCAGTGTTCAGAAACCTACAAGTTATAAACAAAACAGCATTATAAATGTAGAAGATGTTGAGAAGTTGAATGAAGTGAGTTTAGGTAGATTTACCTTCCAGTTCCTCCCTGACTGGGACCAGATGTACGACACATATGCACAAGAAAACAATGTCTTTGCATATTCGTGTTGTTGGGGTTCACCTTGGGCTTACAAACAAAGGCCAGGCCTACATGGAAGGTTTCAAACCTAACTTTGGGCCTACATGCCAATAACAAAGCCTGACCCCTGCCCTTTGTAACAAAGGAAGACCATGAGGGCCGGAACCCCCGTAATGAAATCATGCGGGCCCCTTGATGAGATCAGGCAGTCTGATCTGAACCTGAGCACATGGGAGCTCCAGCTCAGGCCCCATTGGTCGAGACCAGAGAGATCCGGTAATGTCACTGTGGCTTTAAAAGCAACAGCGGCACAAAATTCGGCCTCTTCAATACGACCCCCGGTTGTGTAAAGAAGATCCACGGCCGCCGATTTTTTTTTATTTTCTTTAATAGATAACAGTTTCTTAACTCGCGGGACGAGCCAAGCCTCTTACTATTACCTAACATAGCTATTACTGCGTTATTAAACACAGTTGGATCCAAGTAACTTGTGGGAGCAATCTCCACTTCAAATCGCTACAAGCGCGATTCAAGTAAGAGGCTCTCTTTGTCTGGGCAGAGTATAGGTTTATTTAATTAGTAGACCATTTGTGCTGTTGGTGTATAAGTTAGCGGACCTCCGACTCCTAATTACCTTGTGTGTTGCTTATACCTGTATACCCAGGCCAGCTGACAGTCTTGCCTGGGCCCAGGACGAGATTATCTTTGATGGGCCCCCCCGCGCCCAGATCTCTCCTTTTCTCTTGTTGTTCCTCTCCTCTCCTCTCCTCTCCTCTTTCTTTATAAGCCATGACTAAATGTGCAGCTATTTACCCTGCAGATTATGAGTGTATATTTTGAAATAAGGGGCTAATTCCCATCTTTCAAGTATAATATCCCTGATTTACAAAAAGCTTTTTTGCAGATAGCCTATTTGTGCAATGAGCTTTATGTATCTATTTTATTCTTAAAAATAAATTAAATATTAATTTAATAAAACATTGCAAGCAAAAACATTCTCTCCTGTTCCTCTCCTCTGCTCTTCCTCTCCTCTGCTCTTCCTCTCCCCTCCTTTCCTCTCCTCACATCTCTCTTTGACAAGAGACAATAATGGTTAAGATTAACAAACTACACATACGCTGTTGCTAAATACACTCTTCATATGTATTGGAATTCTGACACTAGCAGGAAAATAACTGACTAAATAAATAAACTATAAATGACTCTCTCTCTCTCTCTCTCTCTCTCCCTCCTCTCCTCCCGCATCACTCTCTCTGTCACCTGACAGCTGCTGGATCTCTCCCCTCTCTGTCTCATCCTCTCTGACGGAGCTACCAAACTTTGTTTCTGTCAAAGATAACGTGTTGTGTCAGGCTTTCATACAAGCTAATGGACGTTAACATTAGAGCGAGCTTGTTAGGTTACTTTACAAGGCTTTAAACATTGGCTGCGCTGTTTCTTACATTGCTCTACGTTCACTTTACTAGTCCCAGCTTCACCGTCACCACCTTTTTTTTAAATATTTGTTCATAAAATAAGGCCTCCATTTTCTTCTTCTCGTCTTCTCTTTTCTTTCCGTTTCTGAGCATCGGACTTGTGTTTACCGGACATTTTGAGCGAACTTCAAATCAAACGGCAACATCAAAGTTTGATCAGTGGCCAAACCATTTTGTGTTGGGGGTGGGGGGGTTCTTGACCACTAGTTCAAGGACAATTAGGAAGAAAACAAATAAAAAGCTTTTAACTCAAATAAATATTACATATTTTTTCCACAAATAGGCCTATTTCATTTTATTTTTTCAATCATTCCATAATTTAATGAGGGCCCAGTTCTGGGCCCCCCCCTACCCTGGGCCCGGGACAGCAGACCCGTTTGTCCCCCCCTATCGGCGGGCGTGCGTATACCTGTACTGTTTTGACTGTGTCTGTGCGATCGCACAGAATATTGATCTGTTTACCACGGTGGTGGTCACTGCTGTGTTGTTAAATCACCGCCCGCAGAGACAATAACTCGTATTTTATCAGTGAAACAATCTGTGAGGTGGCTGTCGGTAGCACGCTCACTCGCCGAGTTCCCTGCGATAAAAGGCGATTACTGTGTTCTGTGACGGTGAGTTTCTCATTCACCCCTACGTCCATTCATTCTCTCTCTCTCTCCCTCTCTCTCTCTCTTTTTCTCTTACTAACGCTCGTACACACACATTTACATTTACATCCACTGTTGCACGATGTTGTAAAAGTGTATACGTGCAGACGCTCAAAGTCCGCATCACGTGCGTCGAGGTGGTTCAGTACCGCGACGCCGTGCGGCCGAAGCGTGTAGCACACCCCTCTCTGAGACTGCTGGAGCCTAGCCGCCATTTTGGCTCTTGTTACTGTCTCCTCCCCTTTTCTCTCCCTTGAGACTTCCCCGAGCCTGTCGCCGGCTGTGACGTCATTCTCAGGAATACGCCCGCCATTTCGGCTCTTGCCTTCTCGCTCCTCCTCTCTCTCTCTCTCTCACACACACACACACACACACACACACACACACACACATATAATCTGAGTGCTTGAAGCCTGGTTTTGCTGTTGTAACCATTTTTAATAGATGTGATTCGTAGTTTAGAATATAAATGTTGATTGATTTAAATTTTATTGGTTTAATCAATTTTGCTTAAGTAAACTAAACTTGTTTTTGGATTTAAAGAGCATTTGTTTGTGATTGTTTGCATGAGTGTTGTAATAACAGCTGGTTGTGAAGGTCAGTGCTTGAATTTCACCTTTCAATGTTCCTATTATAATTATTAATATTTTAGAATATTGATATTTCTTTATAGTGAACACCCCTTTTATGAGACTATTTTTCACAGTTTGGTTATTGGTCCCTGTTCACAGGGTGGTGCCCCGATATTAATAACTGATTATTAATAATTTAATTAACATTAATAATTATTACTGTTAAATATTATTATTAAATATTAATTTTAATATTTAATATTTGCCAATATCAAACTTGCTCCTGCCATTCCCAACAGTGTGGTGAGTTGTTTTGCTTCTGGCCCCTGGTCAATGAAACGGAGCCACAGCCCTCTGATAGTCATTTAAAAATCCAGACTGTGGTGAAGGTTTTCTGTAGCAGTGGACAGTTTGGCATTTGATGGTCAAAGGTCTGAATTTTGTGCTGAATGTGCTAAGAACAGTTGAATAAAGCTGAAAAAATGTTTATTGATGTGGATCTCCATCAGCTGTCATCCTCGAGTCCACACGAGGAAAAACACACAATATTACTGACGTGTTGACTCTCATGTTAACTTACTGTTACACTGTGAAACTTTGAATGGTTTTCTTTCAGTAATTGTCAGTAAAGTTGTTGATAAATCAGCAGATGATAACCTGCAGCTGTTTTGTGTCTTGTTCTCTCCATCAGATGTCTGTGAACTGGAACTGGACACAAACACAGTACACAGAAGACTCAAACTGTCTGACAACAACAGGAAGGTGACATATGTGGTTGAGGATCAGTCATATCCTTATCATCCAGACAGATTTGACTGGTGTCAGCTGCTGTGTAGAACTGGTCTGACTGGTCGCTGTTACTGGGAGGTCGAGTGGAGAGGAAGTGTTGATATATCAGTGAGTTACAGAGGAATCAGGAGGAGAGGAAACAGTGAAGACTGTGTGTTTGGATGGAATGATCAGTCCTGGAGTCTGAACTGCTCTGATAGTGGTTACTCTGTCTGCCACAATAAGAGAAGAACAGACCTCTCCTCCTCCTCCTCCTCCTCCTCCTCCTCCTCCTCCTCCTCCTCCTCCTCCTCCTCCTCCTCCTCTGGTAGAGTAGCAGTGTATGTGGACTGTCCTGCTGGCTCTCTGTCCTTCTACAGAGTCTCCTCTGACTCTCTGATCCACCTCCACACCATCAACACCACCTTCACTGAACCTCTTTATCCTGGGTTTAGGTTCTGGCCATATGGTTCCTCAGTGTCTCTGTGTCCTCTGCAGGTCTGAGAGTCTCTCCTGTGGACAGAAACTCAGAAGATCAGCTGCCAGAAAACGCTAATATGTGGTGACTTTTGTGTCTCTATTATTGTTATTATGATGATTATAGGTTTGATTGCCAAACGTTCCACACTTAAATCATGTGAAAGATTTTAAGAGCTAAAATATCTGTGAACAAAGTGTCAGCAAATCTAAAAGTTTTGTTTGTAAATCTAAAATTTGTGCTTGTTGTTTAAACTTTTGGACTCCAAAGCAAACTAAACTTTTGAATTTGCAAACTAATTTGATTTTGAATGACATTAATAAATCATAATGTTTTTTACTTTCAATTAAACATTTTAATTGATTTGGTTGCATAATAAAGACACAAAAGTAAGCCCATGCATGAAGCATGAAGCATGATATGTACATTAGCCTCTGAGTTTCTTTCTGTGAGGAGGCTCTGAGTGTCTGCAGGTTCAGATGAGACCTTGTAGATGTTCCACACTCTCATGCAGAGATTTTGCTCCGTATGCATCCTGCGTCATTAATGCATTAACATCTGCAAAGGAGGCAGTAAACTCTCTGTCCATGCGTCCCAGGGATACGCCTCATTTTCCCCATGTAAAACGACACATTATGAACAATAAAAGGGTGTTAAAATGACAGAAACAAGCAGAAAAACGGTCTCGCCACGTTAGTTTAGCAACGCCACCCACAACTCGCCAGTCAACACGGATTTAATTTCAACAATCAAGAATACTAACTTCATAGTAGCAATTAAATGCCGTTTCCATTGTACAAAGCTGTGTTCAGACGTCGACCATGTTTAAACCTCTGGGGGACATGTTGTAATGAAATAAAGAAAACACACTGCTGGCTGTGATTTAAAAAAAATATATATATATTAAACGTCTGCGCATACATCCTGATTCGAAGATCATGTTTTTCTCAAGTATGTAGAAAAAGTGAAGAAGAAAAAAAGGTTCCATTTGAATTTTTGTAGCTTTCTTTTTTATGTTTTACTATACATGCAGTGGTGGAATATAACTAAGTATATTTACTCGTGTAATGTACAAATTTGAGGTACCTGTTCTTGAATATTTCTATTTTATGTAACTTTATACTTCTACTTCACTACATTTTGAGGCAAATATTTTACTTATTACTCCACTACATTTAGCTTACAGCTTTAGCTACTTTTCAGGTCGAGATATAACATGACCTGTAGTGGAGTAATTTCATAGTGTGGTATAAGTACTTTTACTTAAGTGAGGGATCTGAATACTGTTTCCACCACTGAATTTGACAAATAATGAAACTTCTATAAGTAACTTAGTTAATATACAAATAAATAAAATATAAATATTAAATCCATAAAATGATTTGCCTAAAAAAATTGCCCTCCTTTAAAATAGTGATTTAAAAATGTATTAAAATATCACTGGAATCCTAAAACTCAATAATTGTAAATTGACAAAATATTAAGATGACTTTGTCTTTTCAAATTTATTCCAACCCCTTATCAGACCCAAGTTTTATTTTATTTTTTCTTTTTTTTCTGATATTGTTTTGTTTATTTATGTTTGTAAATTCAGTCATCTTATTGTAAATGTTTGTTCTTTACTTTGTAACATGCAATTGACAATAAAAAAAAATACTGATACTTTTGTACTTTTGCTTCAGTAAGTTTTGACTGCAGTACTTTTACTTGTGTGGAGTAATTGTGTGGTATTAGAGCTTTAAATAATTGGTGGAATGGAGGCTAACTATGTACATTTAATCTAGTACTATACTTAACTACACATCTGTGGTACTTCTAGTGTACTTGAGTAAGTCCAGACATGAAACTTTATACTTTATACCTTTATACTCCACTACATTTTAAAGGCAAATATTGGAATTTTACGTCACTACATTAAGCTGTCAGCTTTACTTTTCAGGTCGAGATTTAACCATATTTTATTATAAATCCAGTGAAATATGTTCCAAATAGTGTCTTATTAACTGAACAACAGGTCTAACTTCTATAAAATGTAAAAAAGAATAAACTGGTGTTTATCTCCCTAATAAAGAGAAATATGAAGCAGGAGACATCAGAGAGGACAGTCAGGACTGTAGCTGTCTCTAACAAACTGATGCAGATGTTAACCCTTTGAGGCACAACATGGTCTAAAGTGACCCGATATGTGCGAGTTTTTATGTTCTATATCTTTGCAATAATTTAATTTCATCATTCAGTATTCCAGGTTTTCCTCAATTAGTTTGTTTTTGATCATCATACATCCTAATTTTTATGTTTTCCTTTATTCATTTTTTAAATAAAATCCCTTTTTGTGTCACTACTCTTCTAATGCACAACATGGGTGAAAAATGACCCATATCCATTTTTGGCTAGGTAGCTTGCTAAGCTAACTACATAGCTAACTTCTTGGATAAGTATTTAGCTAAGTAGCTTGCTAAGCTAACTACCTAGCTAACTTCTTGACTAAGTAGCTTGCTAAGTGAACTACTTAGCTAACTTCTTGGCTAAGTAGCTTGCTAAGCTAACTTCTTGGCTAAGTAGTTAGCTTAGCAAGCTACTCAGCCAAGTAGTTAGCTATGTAATAATACAAAAACTTCTTTCTTCATAAAGTATGAGAGGTAAAATGGAAATAATGATCTGTTGTTATCAAAAACAAGATATTTAAAGTATACTTGGAATATTCAATCATAAATTAAGTTGATATCAAAAGAAAGATCACAGAAACACACAGCCAGCATGAAATAACATGGGGAATGAATGAGGGTCATTTTTGACCCATGTTGTGCATTAGAAGGGGTTAAAATGTGTTGTGCATCAAAGGGTTAAAGTTTCCCATCAGTATCAGCCTTCAACCAGTGGTGTAGTCTAATTTTTTGCAGTGGTTATACTGTCTATACTCGTACTCTCCCGTCCCAGAGCAACACGTCTTACAACAACCATCTTGGAGCAACACCTCAGCACCATCACCACCTTGTGTCTGATGCTGCATCCTAACATGCTGATAATTTGGATTCAGATGTTTTTTTATTCTTGAACTAAAAAACATCTTAATCTGATTCATATTCACTAATGCATAGCCAGTGGTGGTTCTAGACCAGTTTTACTGTGGGGGCCAAGCAGGGGCCAGTTTTTAATCAGAGGGGCACATTAAAAAAAATACCAAAGATGATATTTAAGCATTCAAACCCTTTATTTTAGGTTATTTAAAAATCCAATTTAAGTATATTTGGAAGATACAAATACATTGATTGAAACAATGACACTCATCAACAATAATTTTGTACAACAATGACATTTCTCATTTTTGTGCACAATTACTTTTTCTATTTTGAAAGTGCAGTAGAGTGAGAATGATCTTTTTTTTTATATATACACAAGCTTTTATTGCACAATTAAATTATTATACAATGTACACATTCTGGGTTCATTTTGTGCACAATGAGATATTGTTTGACCGGAAAAAATGTAAGAATTGTTCCGTCATTCATCGTTATAAATTGATCATTTTATTATTAATTTGACACAGGGGCCACAGCAGGGGCCAAGGGCTTCTTCACAGGGGCAGTGGCCCCTGGAGGCCCCTGTGTAGAACCGCCACTGTGCGTAGCCTCCAGTATACGTCCTGAGAGCGTTGTGACAGACTGGGTCTGTTATCAACATGTTAGGATGCAGCATCAGACACAAGGATGCAATCTGCTGCTGTTTTCGTCAACGGAAGCCTCAGAGGTCTAAAAATCATGTGAACACAGACTGGGTTGATTTAATGCAGGGATTCCCAAAGTGTGGTGCGTGGACCCCTGGGGGTGCGCGAGCTGCTGCTAGGGGGTGCACGAGATGAAAAATGTAATGGCCGTTGCAAAATGTAAAATCAAAAACTGTAACATTAATTAATGAATAAATGCAGGCTATTCAAAATGCACTTCATCTTAAAATGAAGCGTAGAAGAATTTATCTTCTTCCATTTTTCCAGCCTGTGTTATGATGACGGGTTTATGTTAGCTCTACTCATTTAAACTTGCTGCAATTTTTGTTCAACGCGGCTCAAAATATTATAACATTTTCCCAACTTATGTGCTTTCTGCTTCTGATCCTGAGCCTGTCATCATCCTCTTTGCTCTTAAAAGTGGAAGTTTGCGCATAACTTTGTTGTATTATATTGAAACTGTGTTTCAGATGAATTCAAATGTGAGAGTGCATTGTTGTGATTGTGATTATTTTGTTATACGTGTGTTCTGGTCATTTTTAGCATGATTAAACACGCCGCTTTTAATATGGCTATAAAAAAAAGCTTATTGCATTTTGTTGGGGGATTGGGGGTGCGTCAACCCCGTTGGGACATAGAAGGAGGTGCGCGGCTAAAAAAGTTTAGGAACCGCTGATTTAATGAATTAATCAACATGTGAAAACTGACACAAAATTATGTTGTTACGTATGCTCGTGCATCAAGTGGATATATGAGAAAAAAATCTAGCGAGTAGGCTATATAGAGTGTATACCGGCGTATCAGAATAAACCACTGGTATATGAACAGTGGCGGTTCTAACCAGGGGCCTCCAGGGGCCACTGCCCCTGTAAAGAAGCCTTTGGCCCCTGCTGTGGCCCCTGTGTCAAATTAATAATAAAATGATCAATTTATAACGATGAACGACGGAACAATTCTTACATATTTTCTGTTCAAACAATATCTCATTGTACACAAAAGAAACCCAGAATGTGTACATTGTATAATAGTTTAACTCTATGGAGTCTTATGGGGCTATTTTGTCCATTTTTGAATCCTTTTCATGTCTTTACATGTCTTTGTAAGTCATTTTGTGTCTTTTTTTGTGTCTTTTTTTGGTAATTTTGTGTCTGTTGTTGTGTCATTTTTAGTTATTTTGTGTCTTTTTTGGTCATTTTGTGTATTTTTTTGTCATTGGTGTCATTTATGTTTCTTTTTTTGTGTCTGTTTTAGTTATTTTGTGTATTTTTTTTTTGGTCATTTTGTGTCTTTTTTGGTCATTTTGTGTCTTTTTCAAGACATTCAAAGATTTTGAATGCTTAAACATCATCTTTGCCATTCTTTCATGTGCTAATGTGCCCCTCTGATTAAACACTGGCCCCTCATTGGCCCCCACAGTGAAACTGGTCTAGAACCGCCACTGTATATGAAATCACCTTTTCCAGTTGGTATACGGCGAATACCTGCGTATCACGTAGACTACACCACTGGTTCCAGGTCTCCAGGTCTCCTGGTCTCCGGGTCTCCCTGTCTCCTGGTCTCCGGGTCTCCGGGTCGTGACGGAGGACGAGACGCCGGAAAACACGACTCCAGCTGCGGGGGAGGAGGCGGGGCGGGGCTGCGGGTCCCTGGGGGGCCGGTCTGGGGGTCTGGGGGTCTGGGACCTCCGGGTCTGTCGGCTTTAATGGGCCCGCCGTAATTAACGGGGTCTCCATGGAAACGAGGCGTCACGACACGCCGAGAGGGACGCGGACCGGATATAAAAGAGGGACCCGGAGCTCCGGACCACAGTCTGTCTGCTGCCCCGGAGACCTGAACCAGCCCGGACCTGGAGACCTGAACCTGCCCGGACCTGGAGACCTAAACCAGCCAAGACCCGGAGACCTGAACCAGCCCGGATCCAGTCCGCACCCGGTCCCCGGAACAACAGGTGAGAAATCTGTTATAATAATAATTATTTTAATATACACACGAGAAAAAAGCGAATTTAAAATATTTCTTTTTTCATTCGGTTTTAAATGAATGGCAGTCTTTTCATATGTGCATTATTTTTGTCATTTTTATTTTGTTTTCTTTTCTTAATCTGCATCTGTATTTTACTTTGATTTTTACATTTTATAATGTTTTATTATCTATTGCTATGATGCATTTTTATACGTTTTTTAAAAATGTTTTTTTATTGTAAAGCATTTTGAGCTTCATCTCTTCTATGAAAAGTGATTTATAAATAACAAATATTTATTATTATTAATTATTAATTATTATTATTATTATTATTATTATTATTATTATTATTATTATTTATATTTAATTAATATTTACAATAAGCTTCTTTTTTTTACACATGAATAATACAGCAATGGTAATATATATAATACTATTTAATATATTATTTTAATTCAAAGAGCATTTTTCACTCAAGGGATGTCTCTTATAAATAACATTTTTTTAACAAATAATATATCAATAATAATATATAATAAATGACAATGATTATTATAGATATTATTAATTTATTAAACCTTTTATACACTCATATTTATATTAAAGTCATGATTTTTTTGCTTTATTTTATTGTTTCTTTATGTAACTTGTCGGCCTTTTAATAATAAATCTGAGAATATTTACATTGGTTTATTGGTTTATATGGTTCAAACACTAATAATAACAATAATCATCCTGTTTGAGAACAGCTGTGTGTTTACGTCCTCACTGACCTTTGACCTTTTCGTCTGCAGATCGAAGCGTCAGGATGAAACACGGAGCGACTCCCAGTGAGATCGTCCTCAGAGACGGTGAGACAATCTGACACATTACAGAGTTAAATTATAATTCAAACAAAAAAAAATAGACTTGAGAAGCAAAATCATCAGCACGTCAGTCAGAAAAATGTCCAAGTCCTGCAGAATAAAATGGTTTTATGGAAATCTTAAAGTTTTAAGAGTGAGGAAGAGCATTCATTCAATAAACAAACCTTTTAAAATTACATGAATACATTATTAAAGTCTAAAAGTATCTTTATTCCTGTTCTATCTGTCTGAATCCTGGTGGATCAGACCAGAGTCCATAGAGGAAAACAGATTTAAAGAGACATCAGTCTGTATGTTCTTATTAAAAACAAAAATCTTTTGGTGCATCATCACCAGTGGTGGAAAGTAACTAAATACATTAAAGTGCTGCACTTAGATTGTTTTATATATTCTAAATTATATTCTGAGTGGATCCATTCTGCATGATGAGTACTTCTACTTTTGATACTTAAAGTACATTTTGATGCTGATACTTTTGTACTTTTACTTCAGTAAGTTTTGATTGCAGGACTTTTACTGTAGTGGAGTAATTTCACAGTGTGTATTAGTACTTTTACTGCAGTAAAGGATCTGAATACTTCTTCCACCACTGATCATCACGGTGCATGTTTTAGTTTCAACGTGTCGTTTGATGCTACAGAAGTCATGTGACTTGGTGTAAAGAGCGATAAAGTCCACGTCGGTCGAGTCAAACAGACACGAGACTTTCACCTGGAGCTGTTTAAAACCAAAAGTTAACTGTGTCGAATAAAGAAATATAATTAAATGTTTATAACAAACTTCAGGATCTTTTCCTAAACCAACCAAGCAGTTAGTTATAATTCACAACTTTAACCACGTGTTTTAAAACGGCAGCTGAGTCTAACTGATGTTAAATGAGTGAGACCGTAGACCTGGTCCTGTGGACTCCAGCTGACCCCCCTCCTGTCTCCTCCTCAGGTCCTGGTCCCCGTTTCGTCCGTCGTGTCTCCTCTAACAGTCGGGAGCGCTGGCGGCAGCAGAACGTTAACGGGGCGTTCGGCGAGCTGCGGCGCCTCGTCCCGACCCACCCCCCCGACAGGAAGCTCAGCAAGAACCAGATCCTGCGCCTCGCACTCCGATACATCCACTTCCTGGGCCAGGTGCTGACGGAGCAGGACCTCCTCAGGGGGGCCCCCCGGCCCCGGGCGGGCAGCCTGGACCAGGAGGACCAGGTGGACCAGGACCAGGAGGACCAGGAGGACCAGGAGGACTCAGATGGTCTGGAGCAGGACTGTGGAGGACTTCTGCAGAACCTCCACCTGCTGACCAGCTTCGGTCCAGACCGTCCCCCATGTTGGCTCCCAGAGAGTCCAGACCAGGAGAGTCCAGACCATCCCCCATGTTGGCTCCAACAGAGTCCAGACCAGGAGAGTCCAGACCGTCCCTCATGTTGGCTCCCAGAGAGACCAGACCAACAGAGTCCAGACCGTCCCCCATGTTGGCTCCCAGAGAGTCCAGACCAACAGAGTCCAGACCGTCAACCATGTTGGCTCCCAGAGAGTCCAGACCAACAGAGTCCAGACCGTCCCCCATGTTGGCTCCCAGAGAGTCCAGACCAGGAGAGTCCAGACCGTCAACCATGTTGGCTCCAACAGAGTCCAGACCAGCAGGGGGTCCTGGTCCAGGACTACATGAGTCTTTACTGATGTGAAGTTTTTGTTTTAAAAACAGCAGAATCGTCCTTTAAAGTTTATTGGACCGAATGTTCGTGTGATATTCACATTGATTAATTAATTATTAATGAATTATTAGATTAACTAGTTTTATTAGCAGGTTTTGGTAGTGATGGATTACTAGAAACTGTATTTTATGACAGTTAGAGTTTAAGATGATTTTGAAGTTATCCAAAGTATTTGGATCTTAATCTGAGTAATCTAATGGAAAATGTTAGAAATTACATTTATGTGCATGTATTGAGAAATGTGATATGTTTTATAATAATCCTGTCGGACTGAAATCAGTTACAAAGATCTGTGACGTGTTTTATTCTGTCAGAGAAGAAGAAGTTCTGCTGACTCAGCAGGAGAATCAGTAACCAGACTCAGTTTCTTTCATGTTGAAGGAACTTTTGGTGCTTTTATTGTTTTATTCTTTGTGATATTTGGTTTAAAAAAAAGGAAAAAAATGTTTGCTGATTATTTTCATCTGTGGTGAAAAATGTTTCTGTAACAAATGAGATAAAAATAAAATAAAAAATACATTAATTCTGCACTGACAAACACGTTGTTTCATTTCTTCCATAATCAGATTTTTCCTTTAAAAACATTTCATGAGTTTTTTCCTTTGAACATTATTAGTAATATGATTTTGTCACAATTTTCACATTTTTTCACCAAACAATCAATTAATAGGAAAAATAATCACAAGTCAATAGTTAAAAATGTAAAATCCTGTTTTTACATGAATGCACAAGTAATGACAATCTAATGATATCATATATAATAACGTAACAGCTTGCAGGGACATTTTTATACTTATAAAACTACATTTATCTGACAGCTTAATTAATTATATAATAATATATAATAAAGTATTACTACAGATTATAAACATTCATTAAAATCAGCTGCAACATTAAACTGATGAACACACAGAGAATTACTACTTACAAAAAAAGAACAAAAGTATAAAGCTCACAGGTGGTCGGGAGGGGCGGGGCCTGTCACTGAAGGGGGCGGGGCCAATGATGAGTGGCTGACTGATAACCATCTGAGCCAATCAGACGCCCCGACAGAGACAACAACAGTAGCAGGTCCCAGAGGAGAGAGGGGCGTGTTTCAATTAGTGTCTCTCTCTGTGTGTGTGTGTGTGTGTGTGTGTGTGTGTGTGTGTTTGTGTGTGTGTGTGTGTGTGTGTGTGTGTGTGTGTGTGTGTGTGTGTGTGTGTGTGAGATGAAGCTTCAGTCTCAGTTCTCACCTCTGTTTCTCTTTATTGTCTCACTTTATCTGATCTGAAGCAGAGAAACAGACGCTGCTGAGTCAGCAGAGAGGAAAAGTACATTTACTCTAGTCCAGGGATGGGCAACGGGAGGCCCGGGGGCCACATACGGCCCGCACCCTCCCTTGAAGTGGCCCTCAGTACAACTACATGCATTTGAGCATGAAATCTTAAAAGTGCAGTGTAAAAATGCACAAAATTACTTTTATTTTCGCAATTAATGTTGGTCTGCTGTTCTTGCACTGAAAAAAAAGAAATCACAGTAAGTGGTTATTTTTTATTTGCTTCAAACCTTTTGTATTCCTATTTATACTGTTATACATGCATTTGAGCATGAAATATGTTGAGTTACTGCACTGTAAACATATTTAAAATTGCAGTTTTATCATATCTGGTTCAGTGCATGGTCCTATATGTGGCCCTGTGGTGGTGAACATGAAACATTGTGGCCTCCTGCAGCATTTAAGTTGCCCATCCCTGGTCTATAGTATAAGCTTTAGTAACCTGAGGGCAGAAACACCTGAAGTTAATGTTTTTCCAACTGAATGTTTCCTTCAATTAAAATCAGAAAGCACAAAAACACCCTGAAGTCTCTAAATGTTCTTAAAGACTCTTTAGTTTTCTCCTCGTCTGGTTCTGATTCTGCAGGAAGTTACAGTCAGTGAAAAAATTATTAGTCCATTGTTTTCTTCAATTTATTGTCCATTTTAATGCCTGCTACAACTAAAGATATGTTTGTTTGGACAAATATAACAACAAAAATAGCTGATAAGAGTTTAATTTAAGAGCTGATATCTAGACAGTTAACATGGTCTTATTGATTAGCAAAATAATTTTCAATAAAACCATGGAAAATGTCAAGATTTTTTCAGCTTTTTTGCCAAAATGAACACCCCAGTTAATGTTAACATGAGTCACTCAGTACGTTTACACTACACTTGAAAAAAACAAATTATTGCCTTAACCCTCTAGAGTCCATGAAAACACCTGCACATTACTTCTTCATGACGTGAAGACATAAAAATGAAGCAACATTGAGTCTCTCCATCAGCTTCCCTCTAAAGTTCTGGCTTGAAACTCCATGCCAGATTTTTTTTTGACGATATTCGGCCAAGTTAAACTGGAGATAATGTCAAATATATTTAGTATAAAAATATAGAACTAGATATTATCCTCATTTTACCTGTTATATGTTGTATTTGCAACCTGTGTTCATATTTGCAACATTTAAAATTCTGTGTTTTGAAACACAATTTTCAAGATCAGATTTTATGTTTTCCTTTGTTTCTTTTGGGTTCAAAATTTTGATCAAGTAAGTCAAAGTTAAACATTAATTATCAGGACATATAGGTGAGGTAACGCTGAAAAAACTGATACCAACATGGCATGGTGAAGATTTTCTAACAGATTTTTTAAAGGACATAACAGCCCAAGATTTCAGAGGGTTAATGTGACTATAACTGGACAACTGAAGTGCATGTAAACGTGTTAGTCCGACTGATGTCGGAGTTCTCCAACTCTGATTAGGACACAAAGATAATGAGATTGGAATAGGATTTACACCTGCATGTAGGAGGAGGAGGACACGTTCCCGTCAGTTATTAAATTTTCTCAGTTGCATGTAAATTGAGACAAGGACAGAAGTCCTATTAGATGGCAAAATCAATTTTCAAGCATAGCTCGATTAAACTGTTCATGTAAACGCACTGAGTCAGTGATCAGATCTCTCTCGCTCCTCCACAGTCCAAATATGGTCTGCTTCCTGTTTCCAAAAACAAGATGCGTCCATTATTTATACAGTCTATGGTTGTAACCCTGGTTCTCTGAGTAGAGAGACTATCGCTCCACTCTGCTACATATCTCATATCTACGGGGAAGCTGGAGAGAGAACTTACAGTTACTTAGTAACCCTGGTTCTCTGAGTGAGGAGAACTGCTGATAAACAGCTTTCAGTCGTCTGGTAACATTAGAAACGTGTCTAAAACACATAATGATCCTATAGAATATAATGCATTACTGTAGATTAAAGCACCCAACAGGATATAAAGGAGGCAGAATGCAACAAACACATTAATGCAGCAGGATTATTAATCCAGAAACTAGAAACAGATGGAAGGAAAATATCCTGCTGCAACATACTGAGACACAGTATGAACAGGAACGTGTTGATCCCCAATAAAACACTTAATTAAACGCTTCAGTTAGACGTTAAAGCTCTATTATTATAATCATGACATCATATATTGAAAGAAATCTATTTGCACACCACTTTTCATAACACATTAAGGATGACACAATACAGAATCTATGAATAAACAGCAATAAATAAAGGTTAAATTTAGGTTTTTACTTGTGGTGTTTGTATTTTTACTGCAGTGTTTTTATTTCCAATCAGCAGAAATGTTTCTCCGATCAGATAAAATGAGACAATAAAGATCTGCAGAGGTGAGAACTGAGACTGAAGCTTCATCTCACACACACACACACACACACACACACACACACACACACACAAACACACACACACAGACGCTAATTGAAACCCGCCCCTCTCTCCTCTGGGACCTGTTACTGTTGTTGTCTCTATCGGAGCGTCTGATTGGCTCAGATGGTTATCAGCTCCACGCCGCTCATCATTGGCTAGTTACGGTGACAGGCCCCGCCCCCTGCTGACCTCATAACCTCCTATCAGACGGCGGTGTGGGAAAACGCCACGCCGACTCTCACACAGGACCTGATGAAGGTGACGATGATGATGATGTCTCACAATAATTACATATAATCAATAAACTAAATGATCTGATTAATTAACTGAGGAGGAAAATATTTGGATTATCTAATTTGCTTTTATTTTTTTTATTTAATCAATAATAAAAGATCTCTAAGTAAAATTAAAAATATATAAATAATGACAAAAATATATAATTAATAATAACAACTATATAGTAATAATAATAAGAAATATATAGAAGCAATAATTATATATATATTTATCATTATTATAATATATTTTTGTTATTAATTATATATATTTTTGTATCACTCATATATATATATTAAATACACATATAATTAATAACAAAAATATATGCTTAATAATAAAAAATTAAGTTATATGAAAAAATATAGAATTAATAACAAAATAAAATAAAATAAAAATTAAGTAAATAGTTTAAAATATATATAAGTAATACTAGAACAAAATACATAATCAATACAAAATATATAAAATGATATAACTAATAATAAAAATATAAAATTAATATTAAAAAATATATAATTAACACAAAAAAATTGCACTTTTGTTCCATTTTATCCAATAAATTCAAAATAGAGGACAAAGAATAAAACATTTTTTAGAAACTTTTCAGGTTTATTATTCTCATTAAAACATTCACCTCCTCCCCCGACTCACCCCCCCTCCCCCAGCCCCAAACCAGCCCCCCCTCCCCACCCCACACCGCCAAAATAAAACAACAACAAAAATTAGATAAAAGCCTCTAAAAGTCGCGTCGCTGCTTCGTCGAGCTTCAAGCTGTGAGTTAAAAGTCGGAGATAAATCTGCTGTTAACGACGAGTTCGCACGAGTCAAAGTAAAAGGAACGAGCCAATCACAGCGCAGCGTGGGAATTAAGAAAAAAACAACAGACACGTTATCGTCACAATGATATTAATTAGACGGCCAAACATCGTCGATGACAGATGATCTTAACCGTAAATTAACCTCCTTTTATTTATTTTTTCTTAACATCCTGTGAATCTGTTGTTCTTTACGGTCAGACTCCTCTGTAGCGCCCTCTGGTGGAATCACCCGGTATTTTCTATATTTTTATACGTTGTTATTTATGTGTTTATAGCTATAAAGACGTATGGGGAGAAGCTGTTCAAAATGTTATTGTAATCAATAAAGAAATCTTTATGATTCATGAATTTGAACGTTTCTGCTCTCGATGCACAAACACGTCGTTAAACAGCCGATAAAATAAATCTCCGGCTTAAAAAAAGTAACAAACTGACAAAAAAAAATCATTCACACATTGAGTCTGTTCACAGCTGACAGTCTGGATCAGCTGATCAGATCTGCTGATGTTTCAGAAATCCTCAAGCAGGATCATAAAAAAGTGGGAAAATTACATATTGATTGATTCTGTCAGGCAGCAGGTGATTAGTCAAAAAGTGGCATTAAGCTTGTTTATTATAAAAGGGTTTTAAATGTTTTGCAAAGCAGTGACTTGGTACTTTTTAGTGATGACTTATTGACCATAAAGCTGAAAAAATTGTCCTATTTTTGGCTTTAAAGTTTTCTCGTTAGATCCAAAGAGCCGCTGATTCCTCATTCAACATTTTGTCTCAACGTTCTGCTTCCTACAGTCGAAAAATTACTGATCTCCACTTTCTTTCCTAACGTTACTTCTGGAGCTTTGATGGAAAACATCAGGAGGTCGAGGAGAGATTTGAAAGAGAATATGTGAGAAAAGATGACCGCAAACGGGAGATTTAACTGACGTTGGTCTGCTGTGTTGAAACTACAAAGTTCTGAAGATGGACTACAGAAAGCATGTCTGAGATTCTTCTCCTCATGTTGTTTCATGCAGGATAAATAAACGACAAAAAATGTGACTTTATAACTGAGTTAGAACCAAAATAAAAAAGGAAAATTGATTGTCGAACACAAAAAAAGAGAAACCAGACGGTTGAAACCTGGATCCTGATCAATAGGATTGGCAGCAAAATATACAAAACATTTTATATATATATATATATATATATATATATATATATCATTATCTCCATATATATATCATTATCTCCATTCCTTCTCCCTGAATCTATTCCAGCTGATTAAAACCAGATTTAACCGTCAGGTGTGAACAGAAACTGAACTAAAATAATTTCCACGTTCTCTCCTGCTCGTCTCTTTCCTCCGTCAGTCTTTCTTTGATTTAATTGTTTCTTTATTATTAACCAGCAGAGAAATTCAACATGACCTCTCAAACCTGCATTCTGTCTGACATCGTATAGAAGTCTATGAGAACATGATTTCTCAGTAAACACTCTCATAATGAGTTTATGCTCTTAGCCGTCAGTTTCAAGTCTTCTTCAGTACAGCATGATGATAATTTGGTAAATTATGATCCATTTAGAGAGAAAATAGACCAGAGAGAAGGGGAGGGGTTAGGGGCGGGGCTACAGCATGATTGACAGGTCACTTCAGAGTTAACCTGGAACTTTTTGGTCGATCATAAACGTCTCTTCAGTTGGACTTTCTGCACATGAACGAGTGGGTGACGCCACTGTCAGTATGTGTATTATTTAATTACGCACTTTAATCTGCTCTTATTGTGAAAGGTAAACTTCCTGTCTGTGTTGTAACACTGCCGGGGCACGATCAATCTGAAAACGGTGTGCATCGTTTTGCTCCGTTTGCGTGTTGAACGACGTATTTTCCTGAAGCGAGGTCAGACAGTTAGAGGTTCGTTTTCTATCGTGTCAGAAGTTTGAACCAATCAGAAGCGGCGTGGTTATAAAACGGCGCCGGCGTCCATGGCAACGTGTTCAACGCACCCACCGCCGTTTGATTCAGAGTGTGTATGTGGCGCCCCCTGCTGGCTCTGCAGAGAAACACCTGCAGGATTCATGATACAAAAATAAATGTGATTCTTAGTTCTGAAAGCTCTGATGTCCCTGAACGCACCAGAGTTTCTCCAACAGTCTCAAACGCATCACGACTTTAAAATCCAAAGAAAAGCTGACGGAGGATTAAATTCTGAATAATAATAACAACAATAATATTTAACATGAATGAAACAGTGGTGAAGCTGCAGTCAGTAAACGTCTCGGCTGTTCAAGTCAAAGCAAAAGTTTCTGTCCAATCACACGACAGCGTGACACGTCAGCGTCTCCATGGCGATCTGTCGGTTTGTTTGTACAGCAGTCATTAGGTCTGTCCAGGCTCCGCCCCCCTCGCCGTCCTGGACCACAGTGCTCGCCGCCCGACAGGTCGCCGCCTCGCCGCGCTCCTGAAACACACGATGAACACCTGTCAATCAGGGAGGAAGCCCCGCCCACTGACCCTCTGACATCATCAACACGTCAAAAACATTTTATTAAGAAAAGAACTGAAATATTTCTGTATGAGCGTCAGAAAGACAAAAAAAGGAGAAAAATATAGAAAAAGGAAAACAATAAAACATAAAAGAAATAAGAAAGTGAAGATAAAAAAACCTGAGAAAAAAATTTAATGAAAAATAAAAAAGAAAGAAAGGAAAAACAAAAAGGAAGAGACAAAGAACAGAGAAAGTAAAACAAATAAAACATGAAAAAGAAAGAAAAAGTTAAAAGAGACTATAAAAAATAAAATAAAAGAGGGAAAAGACAGAAAGAAAAGAGAAAAAATAGAGAGACAAACAATAAAAGGAAAAATAATCAACAAATAAGAAAGAAAATGGACAAAGAAAAAAGATGAAATCTAAATAACAATAATCTTTATTTAAGAAATATAATGAATATATTTAATGTGATATGACTAAATAATAAATAATAAAATAATTATGAGCTGTCACGACATCAAGACAAGTTGTATCTGTTATTTTATCCTTATTTTTGATTTTATTCATCTTTGCCTTTTTAAAATACTTATTATCTAGCTTTTCTACTTTTTATTTAATTTGTTTTTACTATAATTAATATTTATTCTTATGGCTCTTAAGTGTTTCGTTAATTTAATTTGTATTATTTGTATTGGTTTTGTTGCATTAATATTTTTTGTGTTTTTATTGTTGTAATTATGTTTTATGTGATCAACATATTTATATTTATCTGGATCTATTTCTTCCTGAGGTTTCTGGTTCATATTTTAGACGTAAAGTAAAAATAACAGACTGAGACTGCAGCGACAAACTGCGACCAGCAGGAGGAGCTGCTGAGGTTTAAAAGCCTCAACAGGTGTTCATCTGGAATACATCTAATAATAATAATAATAATAATAACAATAACAATAACAATAACAATAATAATAATAAATCTTTGAGATTTTAGATTTGTATGTCTTCTTTCTAATAATTTTGTTCTACTATTAATTATTGTTATTTAAAGCAATCACTTATATAATTTATATATTTTATTATTATTTTCCAAGATGCAAGGTGACATTATGACATATAACTATGAGAAATAATGAATTAATGAATTAATTAATGAGAAAAAAATTACAGTGTTTTTTAATAAAAAATATTATTTAAATATATATTTACATTATAATATATAAATATATTAATTAAATTAGAAATAAAATATGTAAAAAATAAATAAATAAGAGAAAATTATTTTAAAAAAGAACTCATAACAACATCAGTTAATCAATTAATTAATAATATAGACATATTTTAAAAGAATATCATTAACATAAATTGATTCAAAACTACCAAATGAAAATGAAAAAAATGAAAAAAATAAATAAATAAATAATATATTATAGCATTTTAAATTCATAAAAAACTAAAAAGGTCACAACTATCATATAAAAATAATAAATATTTTTTATTTATTTATTGCACACTTGACTGTGACGATAAAACCTGAATCTGTCTGTAATAAAGTTTATAAACAAGTGAAGAAATCTGATGCTGCAACTTGTTTTTAAAGCCAAAACATATTTCTTTAATTTCTAAAGTATTTCCATTAAGAAAACATGAATATAAATGTGTGTGTAACAGGTTTGATACGAGACAGATGGAGGATTTAATTTCTCGCAGCTGAATCTGACTCCGTGTTTTTCAGGGTGAGTGATGCGTTCGGGTGCAGTGGGAGTTTTGTGGTTTGGTTGATTTACAGCCAGTGAGTGTGATGAACTCACAGGTAATCAGATGCAGAACGACGCAGACGAGCAGCGTCAGCGCCGGAATACCAGCGAGGGGCGAGGCGGCGCCCGAGGGCGGGGCGGCGGCGTCCTGCTGCGGCGTCTGCTCAGGGACTTCAGGCGTCGCCGCGTCCTTACACTTCTGACTGTAGACACAACAAGAAAACAATATTAAGAAACCAATATTAATAATATCAATATTAATTAACAGATAATCATCATTAATAATCATCAATCAGAAACATCTCGATCAATAAATGGAGAGAATTTCTAGTATGGAGCTTTTTTGTCCTGTGTGGAGAAGAGAAGCTGCCAAATAAATAAATAAAAAAATAAATAAAAAATTGTACAAAAAAAACTACATAAATAAATGAATATGGCATTAAATGCACCACAAATATTAAAATTAAAATAATTAAAATATGTTAAAAAAATGATAAAAAAAGAATATTATTATTTTGTATATGTATTATTATTAACTAAATAATAAATGTTAAAAAATATCAAAAGTAAAGCAAAAAAATATGATTCATGTATTTTATATTAATGTTATTTTACAAAATAAATAAATAAATAATCTAAATAGGAAAGTAAATACATTGAATTGACTTCTATTTTTACATTGTTTTATTATTTAAGGCCAAAAATAAATATTTAAAAATTAATTGAAATATGATTAACTGAAGAAAAAATAATAATATAAAAGCAATCAAATAAAGATGCAAATTAAAATAAAATTTAAATATGCAAAAAAATAAATAAAAATGAATTAACTAAAGAAAATAATAATAATGTAAAAATACAAATAAATAAAGATGCAAACTAAAATATTTTTTATCAATTAATTTATGCATATAACTACTTTAATATTATTATTAGTACATTTAATGTCCTATTAATTTAAACATCAAGTCATTCATTTGTTTAATTATTGTTTATCTTGTAGTTTCTGTTCTCCTCTCTGTAACAACATGAGAGCAACAAGAGCTTCAGCCACCAAACTGAAGAAAAGAAAAGTGAAATTAAAGACGTTCCTTCTTAACTTTCAGTTCCAGGTAAATGAAACCAGGTGAGAACCCTCTAGAACCTCTAGAACCTGTAGAACCTGTCAGGAACAGGTTGATCTGTGTCTGAGCTGCACGGCGTCGTCTCTACATGTTTCTCTACATAAAGATTTAAATCTGCAGTGTGTGTGTGTGTTCTTGTACTTCCTACATAGTGAGGACCGGAACACGTTTCTAACCAACAGAGTGAGGACATCCTCACTTCTTCAAAAGTCTGTTTGAGAGTTCAGTATGAGCTGAAATATGTGCCACCAGAAAACTGAATTTGAATTATTTATATTTGAATTTGAATTGTTTAATTTGAATCACTGCATTGAAAAACTGAATCTGACATTGTAATTTGAAATTTAATTTATTAGTTTGGAACTGAACATTCAGTTCTCACAATTCAAGTAGTTGAGGCAGAGCAATCGAGCGCAGATACACAGAGCGCCTCTTCAGCCAATCAGCACCTCCGTTTTCTGCGCCCTCACAAAGATAGAAGTACAAGGAGTTGTGTGTGTGTGTGTGTGTGTGTGTGTGTGTGTGTGTGTGTGTGTGTGTGTGTGTGTGTGGACTCACAGCTGTTTCTGCAGGTACTGCTGCTGGGACTGACAGGCTCTGGTTTGACTCTGAGCCGCCAACATCTGACTCTCTGCTGCCGCCTTCAGGCTGAAACACGACTCGGTCTCATGGACGGCGAGCGTCACGTTCTGCTGCAGCAGGTCGATGCGGTCTGAGACGGAGACGGAGACAGAGAGAGAGAGAGAGACAGAGAGAGAGAGAGACAGAGAGAGAGACAGGTTATGATACAATAACTGAGCTCTGATCAGGTGAACAGTCGGACTCTTCGGGGTTCGAACCGTCGACCCTTTGTGTCCCTGAGAGGAAAAATTACTGAGAGAAACATCAGAGACACAGAGAGAAACAGACAGGAGGAAGAGAGAAAGAAAGAAAAAATATTTTTTTTTAAAAAGAAGAAAAAAAGAAGGAAAAATTACAATGAAATCAGGTAAAGATTAAAAATAAAATAAAAAATGTAAATAAAAAAGAAGGAATTAATAAGAAAAAATGAAAGAAAAGGAAAAAAGAGGGAAAAAAATCACAAATAATGACAGAAATAGAAATACAATATAAAATTGATATAAAAAAGAAAGATAAAAAGAAAAAGAAAGGAAAAAAGAAATCAGAGAAAGAGGAGAAAAATCAACAAATAAAGAAAAAGAGAAAGAAAAGGTTAAAAAAAGGACAGAAAGTCTCCCTAAGTTGCAAAGAAACTTTCTCTCCTCTCTGTTCTATCTGCAGGTTGAATCCTGTAGTACTGTAATACTACAGTTTCCTGTCAACACTTATTTATTTATTTATGTTTCCTATGAACATTAAAACATTAATCTGAGTTTTATTTGTGTGTCCTGTGAACATTGAAGCATTAATCTGGTTTCCGTGGGAACTGAAGCGTTCAGCTGCTTATTAACTTATAAGGAGACGAGTTTTTATCAGAGAATATTTCAGGAATGATCTCAGCTGCCAGCTCATGTTTTCTGTTCTTCGGCCTGTTTGGAGCAGATCCTGGATCAGATCCTGGATCAGGTCCTGGACCAGGTCCAGAGCTGCTGAGGTCACTGCCAGCAGGGCTGAGCCAGATACCAGGAACCAGGACCAGGTTCAGTCCTGAACCAGGTGCTCAACGTTTATTACATAAGATTAACTCTGAAGTTAATAAAGAAAAGAAACTCTGTGCTGTTCCTTTTGTTCTGTTGTTCTGTCTACACTCTTTATATTGTTCCTTGTTCTTTAATATTTCTTCTTGTTTAAACTGCTCGTTAAATATTTATTGCTATTTTACTGAAGCTTCTTTCTATTTTTGCTGCTGTAACACTGAACATTTCCCCAATGTGCGACTGATAAAGAAATATCTAATCTTAAATAAAATAGACTTTGTACCAGGTGCTGAAAATAAAATAAAATAAAATAAAATAAAATAAAATAAAATAAAATAAAAATAAACTCTGGACCAGGCTCTGAAGTCTTACTGAGTAAAAATCTTAAATAAAATCTTAAATCATATCAAATAAAAATAAAAATAAATTAAATTAATTCTGGACCATGTGCTGAAGTTTTACTGAGTAAAAATCTTAAATAAAATCTTAGATCATATCAAATAAAAAATAAAATAAAATAAAATAAAATAAAATAAAATAAAATAAAATAAAATAAAATAAAATAAAATTTGGACCCGGTACTGAAGTTTTATTAATTAAAACTTTTAAATAAAATCTGAAATAAAATAAAATAAAAATTAAATTAAATTAACTCTGGTGCAAGTGCTGAAGTTTTCTTAAAAAATAAATAAATCTTGGAACCTGTTCCAGAGTCTTATGAAGCTAATCTAATAAATCTTATAAATCTCATGAATCTGTCAGCTGACTGTTTTGGAGTAAAACGTATAAAGTTCCTCAGTTTACTCGATTAAATGACTCAGACACATTCCAGCTGTTGCCGAGCGACCGGAGCGTGTTGGAGGAGAAAAATGAAAAGTTGTTCCAGGCGTCAGTGATGTTTATCAGCAGGAACAATAAGCTGCTTCATATCTGCTTTAAACAGGATCCATGGCTTCCCTCCGACCATTCACAGCAGGAAGTCTCCCAGCGAAGCCTCGTTAAAGCTTCACAGCAGGAACAATGATTCATTAAAGCTTCCATCAGCTTCCATCAGCTCCTGTTCAGCCCAGGACTAAAGTCAGGGAAACACCTCGTCACCGCCACCTGCCTCGTAAACACGTCCTCAAGCTTTAAACTGCAACATATAGCAAGAAATATGAAGATTTATACGCAGCTCAGAGATGTTTGCTCTGACGGAGAGTAAAAAATATTAAATAAAACAGGAGAACAAGAACAAAAAAGAAAGAAAATATAAAAATAAATTTAAAAAATTCAAGAAAAAGAAAAATATAGCAATATTAAAAGGAAAAAAAGAGAAAAATCAAGGAAACAAAAACAAATGCGGAAAAGAAATAATATAAGAAAAAAGAAAATAAAGAAAAAAGGAAAAGAAAAACTATAAAAAAGAAAGAGAAAAGAGAAAGAGAGAAAAAAAGGAAATATAAAAATATAAAAAAGAAAGATAAAAAAAAAATTAAGAAAAAAAGGAAAAGAATAAATATCAAAAATATATATAAAAAAGAAAGAAAAAGTAAGAAAAAAGAACAAATGATGAAAAAAAGAAAAAAGAAAAGAAAAGAACGAATAAAGAAATAACAAAAAGAAAACTAGAAGGCTTTGGTAGCTTAGCAACCAGGGACAGGTGGCGGCCACCAATCAGAGCAGAGCAATCAACTGAAATCAGCTGCTCCTGTGACATTTGACGCCACTGAGAGAGAGAAAAACAGCTGAAAATTCCCCTCGAACAGAAAGATTTTTTGTCCAAACCGTAGCTCCTATCAGTGAACTGACTTCACTTTGAGCATCCTGAGTTCTTCCTGAACGTCTACATGTGTGTTTTGTGAAGAAAAATGAAGAAATTGTCTTTTTAGAGCGATCAGAAGAAAGATTTTTCTCTCCCTCTACACTCTGGGAGGAGTAATCGACCAAAAAAAAAACACGGAAAAAATGGTAGAATAAAATCTAGGAAGAAGCCCGGTGGAGAGTATAGTGTGCTCAGACAAGCACACTCAATTAAAGAAAAACAGAATAAAATAGAAAATATAAAAAAGAAAGAAAAAAGGAAATTAAAGGAAAGAACAAATTAAGAAAAAAAGAAAGCAATTAATAGAAAATAAAGTCCTTTACTTTTCTGTCTTTTCTTTCGTCTCAGAGTTTTAAACTTCCCATCAGAGCGTTTTGAAGTTTTCCTGCTGAGAGTTCAGTTAAAAAGTTTATATTTATACTTGTGGTTTTTCTTTCTTTCTTTCTTTCTTTCTTGTTATATTTTTGTTTTATTCAAAGTTTGGGTTTTATAAACTTTTCTTTCTTTTCTTCTGTTCAGAGTTTTGAACTTTTCCTGCTGATGTTAAACTGAAGATCAGTTTTATATCCGTGGTTTCTGTCTGATAATTAAAGGAGTCTCTCTCTCTCTCTCTCTCTCTCTATCTTTCTCTCCGTCTCTCCCTCTCTCTCTCTGAAAACACATTCCTGTTGTTTTTTTTAAAACCGACCAATCGTGTGTGTTTGTTTACTCTGACTCACGGGTCTCCATGGTAACCGGGGAGGGAAAATGCAGCTAAGAATAAGCGCGGGGCCGCTGAGAAAGTCTCCTTTCATGGCAGTGAGGCAGTTTTTCCTTCTTTACCTTCCTGCAGGTCGATGATGGCCGTCAGGTTGGCCTCCGTCTGGCGGAGCTGCTCCACCGCCTCCTGCAGCGCGCTGATGTTCCCGTTCAGGACGACCTGCAGCACGAAACAAACACACCCAACATGACACACTGACTCACTGCAGCAGCGCTGGAGGAATCCATTCAACTAGTGCTGCTTCTGATCAAAAACATCATGTTGTGGTAAAAATAACTCACAGAGAGTCTGTTGTTGCCTCGTGAGGACGAGGGAGAGATTATGTGTTTGTAAATGAAACCTGATTAAAGTGAATATAGAGTGTGTGTGTGTGTCTGCAGGCTGCATATAAAACATTTACAGGAATTAAACTAAAAAAGGTGTTAGCCTCACAATGAGCTGTTGTTATGCTGGAAAACACACTAAAAGGTCTAAATGAGTTGTTGTACAGCCCTGATACAGAAACAGTTTGGACGCTGCGTTTAATTAGAATAAAATCAGAATATATTAAATTCAAAATCACTGAATATATTTGCAAGGGGAGGTGGGAGGGTCTAACAAACCTAGGAGACGTAAACATTGTTTTAGTAAACGTAAAATGACCAAAAAAGCATCACAAAATGACAAAAAAATACACAAAAAGACACAAAATGCCTAAGACAGACACAAAATGACATAAAATGACCCCCAAAAATTAATAAAAAAAGACACAAAATGACCAAAAAAAGACGAAATTAATCAAAAAAGATACAAAATGAAAAAAAAAAAACCAACACAAAAGTACCAAAAGAGAGACAAAATCCCCCAAAAAGATTTAAAAATGACCAAAAGACAGAAAACATGACCAACAATGATGTAAACTGAGAGCAGGAGAAACTCAATGCAAATATCTTTAAGGACTTTTGGAAAATCCCCAAGGACTGCTAGAAACCCGAAGGCCCCCTCAAATCTCTTCAAGGACCTCTGGAACATTCTTATGGGGCGCCAGAACCATAAAAAGTCCACTCAAACATCCCTAAGGACTGCTAGAACTTATATAAAGCCCCTATAAAGCCCAATTAAATCTCCTCAAGGAAGCCTGGAACATCCCCAAAGACTACTAGAACCCTAAAGCCCCCACTGGAATCTCTTTAAGGACCTCTGGAACATCCCTAAGGACTGCTAGAACCCTAAAGGCCCCTACAATCTCCTCAAGGACCTTTGGAACATCCCCAAAGACTGCTAGAACCCCATAAAGTCAACTCAGATCTCTTCAAGGACATCTGGAACATCTTCAAAAAACACTAGAACCCTATAAAGACCCCACTGGGATCTCTTTAACGAACTCTGGATCATCCCCAAGGACGACCAAACCCCCAAAGGCCTCTACAATATCCTCAAGGACCTTTGGAACATCCTCAAGGAACGCTAGAACCATAACAAAGTCAACTGAAATCTCCTCAAGAATGTCTGGAACATCCTCAAGAAACGCTAGACCCTGTGGTGCATTCAAGGACTTCACAACATCTGAGACCTGAGAATCTGCAGCATGACACAAGAAACCAGCAGGTGGTTAAATGCTGCAGCAGCTCCTCAGGTCCAGGACCAGGTCCAGGTCCAGGTCCATGTGGATGAAGACCAGGCGGTTCCAGGCGGTTCCCGGCTGCTGTGGGCTCTCTGAGCTGTGACGCTGATTGAAAGCAGAACGACGAGAGAAACGTAGAGAAACATTCCTTTCTCTGGACGCAGCAGTTAAAGTTAGAGTCGCTCTTTAAACACACGGCACTTAAAGGAACCGTCCAAACAAACGTCCTCACCCTGAGAGGGTCCTGATACCACAACTACACACAATACACACACTGTACACACTCAGTACACACACAGTACACACTCAGTACACACTCAGTACACACTCAGTACACTCTGATGTCCTCGTGTTCTGGACCTGTCAGCACCTGCTCAGAGACTCTCAGGTGTCGAACATGTTTCTGTGTTTGTTGCCTCGACAGAAAAGAATCTAAATAGAAACCAGATCAGATAAGATTCTTTATATCCTCTCAAGACCACACAGGATCCTCAAAGATTCCTGGAACAACCTAAACGACTTGCAGGAACCTCAAGAATTCCTCAACAACTACTAGAACTCAACCAAAATGTCTTCAATAATCAATGGAACACAAATCTTCTCCAGGATTCAATGAAAAAACCCTCAACGACTCCTGGAACATTCTGCAGGATCATTAGTACACGATCAAGGAACCCTTCAACCTCCTCAAGAACTCCTGCAAGGACTTGTGGATCTTCAACAATCCCTGGAACATCCTCAAGAACCCCTCGAACATATTCCAGGACCAATATAACCAATACTCAAGGAGCCCTTTAACCTCCTCAGGCACCCCAAGGGGCACCTGGAACATCTCCATCAAGGACTTCCAGGTCTAAGGAGAAGTGGAAATGTATTGGGGACCCTTGGAACATCCACTGCTTCAACATCTTCAAGAACCCCTGAGCATGACTAGAAACCTTATCAGGGACCACTGAAACCTCCTCAAATCTCTTCAAGCACCTCTAGAACATCCTCAAGGATGACTAAAACCCTAAAGGCCCCTACAATCTCCTCAAGGAACCTTTGTAACATCCTCAAGGACCACTAGAACCCTATAAAGTCCACACATATCTACTGAAGGACCTCTAAAGGATTGTCAAGGACCACCAGAACCCTTTAAAGCCCATTCAAATATCCTCAAGGATACATAGAACATCCTCAAAACCCACTAGAGCCCTATAAAGCCAACTCAAATGTCCTCAAGGTTCTCTGGAGCATCCTGAAGGACCACAGAACCTTAAAGATTCAAATATTAATATTTCATCACCTCAGTCTGAAGTTTCATATTCAGTCTTTAAATAAAATGTTATTTTATTTTGGTATTGAAGAAACTTTCCGCTGATCTCTGCGGTCTAGAAACAGTTTGTTGTGTTTCACTCTGAGCTCTTTGGGGATTTTCTGTCTGTTTGAACACCTGGAGCCGCTCGACAGGAAGTGATGCGCAGGAAGCAGCAGCAGAGAGCCGAACATCACAAAAACACAAATACACGAATACACAAATACACGTTAGTCTGGATCCTCTCGGGTCAGTCTGATGGACCAAAAATACTAGAACCGATCAGAGGATTCAACAAGTGATGGAAACATGTCAACAGACTTCAGCGAGCAGTGACACAGGAAATGATTTATTAAACTCATTTATTTTAACCTGTAAAAGCTCCTGGAGCTCTTCAAGACTCCTGGAATAGAGACCAATAGAAACACGCTGCCTCTCATTAGTGACATCACTGAGTCCTTTACTGACAACACCATCATCAAATCACTTTATACATCTTTATACATGAGATTAAGATTAAGGGAGGGAGGATGAATGGAAAGGAGGAAGGAAGGAAGGAAGGGAGGGAGGAACGGAGGATAGAAGGGAGGAAAATATGGAGAAAAGGAGAAAGGAAGGTGGGAGGGAGGGAAAATGGAAGGGAAGAAGGATGGATGGAAGGGAGGGAGAAAGGGAGAAAGGAAGGTGTGATGGAGGAAGGAAGGAGGAAGGGAGGAAGGAAGGAGGAAGGGAGGAAGGATGGTTAAAACAATGCAATATTAAATAATAGTAAAAAAGGTAAAGGTATAAGGTATAAATGAGGAGAAATGGTGGAAGAAAGCAGAATAAAGGAAGTATGCAAGAAAGGAGGGAACAGAGGAGGGAAGGATTTAAAGAAAAAGTGTGTAGAAGATAAGTAGGTAAGTAAACAAGGAAGGAGGAAAGGAAGCAAGGGGAAAGGAAGGGAGGAAGGAAAGAGGATCTAAGGAAGGACAACTGTAAACAAGGAAGGAAGAAAGTTAATAAAGGAGGAAGGAAGGAAAATGAGGGAAGGAGAAAGGAAGTTTTGAGGATTTAAGGAGGACAGAAGGGAGGAAGGGAGGGAGGGAGGAAAGAAGGGAAGAAGGAAAGAAGGGAGGGAGGGAGGAATATGCAATATTAAATAATAGTAAAGGAGGTAATATAAATGAGGAGGAATGGTGGAAGAAAGCAGAATAAAGGAAGTATGCAAGGAAGGAGGGAACAGAGGAGGGAAGCATTTAAAGAAAAAGTGTGTAGAAGATAAGTAGGTAAGGAAGCAAGGAAGGAGGAAAGGAAGGGAGGAAGGAAAGAGGATCTAAGGAAGGAAGAAAGTTTTTAAGAGAGGAGGGAAGGAAAGGAAGGAGGAAAGAGGACAGAACAAAGGAAGCTTTAAGGATATTGGTAAGTAAGGAAGGAAGAAAGGAAAGTAGTTAAAGCTAGTTAGAGACACGTCCTCACAGGGTAAATCGATCAAAAAACTAAATAAATATCTTCGAAGTGAAACTAGTTTAATAATGACGTCTTGTGACTCAAACAACTGATTCTCAGAGTAACAGAAAGTGATCAGAGATCAGAGATCAGAGATCGATCTGAGCTGAGAGAAACTCTGTGAATGTCTCACTTCACCTGTAAATACCACACCTGCCTCACAGTTGCCACAGCTCGCAGCACGCTCTTATTTTGAAGGAATGCAGCAGTGAGGTTACCTGAAGGGGTTAAATCATATCAGGGTGTTTTTTTTTATTAAAGTGCTGAGTTGAAGACAGGAAGTTGGTGTGAAGCAGATCGACCGACAACGTGAATCAACTTCCTGCTGTAACGTCAGAGACTCTGAGAACTAAAACGACTGATTTTATCAAAGTAGTCTGGTGTCTCTAAGATGTGACAGATAAAAGCTTCAGTTCCTGTCAGAAAGATCCATCTGACAGCGAGTTACAGAGGAGGAAATAATATAAACATAGCATACACTTTAACTGATATTGATTATTTTTAAAATCTATTTATCTGCAGCCCTCATCCACAGAAACATGTCTCTCAAAGCCACCAGACCCCTTTAATAAATAAATTACTGTTGTGTGTTTGTGTGACTTTGGGTCTCTGATCTGAACTAACGAGCCAAACTTAAAACTCAAAGAAGAGGTCAAATAAATGTTTCCCAAAGATGGTTTCTGTCATTTTAGTTACACTGTAAAAATAAAAATAAAAAGTCTTAAAAAAAACAGTAAAAAGTCTGGCAGCAAAAGTTTCCAAACACTTACCATCAAATAACAGTAATAGCAGTAAACAACCGTCAGTTATTTTATTGATAACTTCTTTAAAAATACAGATAATAAACAGTAAATACCTGTATTTGAATATAGCCTATTTATATATTCGTAGAATCATTATTTTTTTTAATTTAATATGATAGTATGTGTTTTTTTTTTCCTACGATTAATTTAAAACCATTATTATTAATTTTTTTTTTTTACAGTAAATTTAATTTAACTGTTAAGTTAAACTCAGCCATATGATGATTATTTTTCTTTTCTTATTTACTTATTTGTACATATAATTCAATGTAACAGGTCACTTTTTTTTATGATATTGAAGCGAAACAACCTGCAACCTCTTGACAACATTAACCACGTGTTTAAAATAGCTAATAGTTACAATTTAGGTTTGATGACAT
Source organism: Centropristis striata (assembly GCF_030273125.1). Classification (NCBI taxonomy): domain Eukaryota; kingdom Metazoa; phylum Chordata; class Actinopteri; order Perciformes; family Serranidae; genus Centropristis; species Centropristis striata. The sequence continues at coordinate 3,411,100 of NC_081525.1, read as the reverse complement.
GATGATCTCCTGCTGCCAGTAGCAGACATCATTTAGGAAATACTGCTATGAGCCATTAATAGTGTACGGTTGTCACATAATTCCACGACACACCATTTAGGAACCACTGGTCCGTCTCTATGTTCCCTCTGTGGCAACAAAGAGTTAAAAACAGCAACAATCAGCTCATATTCCTCTGATATCACATGGAGAATAAACCGTCTGTGGGCTGAAGGGTCACTGACTCTTCTTGTGTAAGAAGGTGTTGAGGGTATTTGAGTGGACTACATAGAGTTCTAGTGTTCATGAGGTCCTTGAGGATATTTTAATGGGCTTTATAGGGTTCTAGTGGACCTTGACAATGTTTCAGAGATCCTTGAGGAGATATATGTGGACTTTATGGGGTTCTAGTGGTCCTTTAGGATGCTCCAGAGCTCCGTGAGGACATTTAGGTGGACTTCTATTTCTAGACTTCTAGTTCTATCAGTCCTTGAGTATGTTCCAGAGGTCCTTTAGGATGTTTCAGACATCCTTGAGGAGATTTGAGTGGATTTTATGGGGTTCTAGCGGGTTTTGAGGATGTTCTATGTATCCTTGAGAGTATTTTTGTGGACTACATAGAGTTCTAGTGTTTATGAGGTCCTTGAAGGAGATTTGAATGGGCTTTATAGGGTTCTAGTGGTCTTTGAGGATACTCCAGAGGTCCTTAAGGACATTTGAGTGGACTTTTCTAGGGTTCTAACAGTCTTTGAGGATGTTCCCGAGGTCCTTGAGGAGATTGAAGTAATTAACCACGTGTTTAAAATAGCTGATAGTTATTACAATTTAGGTTTGATGACATGATGATCTCCTGCTGCCAGTAGCAGACACTCATTTAGGAAATACTGCTATGAGCCATTAATAGTGTACGGTTGTCACAAAATTCCACGGCACGCCATTTAGGAACCACTGGTCTGTCTCTATGTTCCCTCTGTGGCAACAAAGAGTTAAAAACAGCAACAATCAGCTCATATTCCTCTGATATCACATGGAGAATAAACCGTCTGTGGGCTGACGGGTCACTGACTCTTCTTGTGTAAATGTTTCACAAGAACACACAACGTTTGTTGCCTCACCCTGTTTTCATAACACACTCAGGTCAGTAGGCCTGACCGCTGGGGATTCTGGGTAATGCAGTGAACAACAGTCACACCTCTGTTAGCGGGAAACAGCTTCACTCCTTTACACACTTTCTGTTTCTATAAATAAAAAGGGGAATATTCCAGATTGTCCAGTGATGACGCGAGAGTTTCCCTTCAGCAGAGAAACGGAGGGAAGAAGTCAGAGAGGAGAGGGAGGAGCAGAGCAGAGGTGAAACAAGGAGAGGAGGAATGAGTCAGGACCAACCACCACGGGAGGAGGAGGAGGAGGAGGAGGAGGGAGAGCAAACACTCACTTTTTCCAACCAACAACTCTGAGAAAATGAATCTGGAAGCATCCAAACTCTTCACAGTTTAAACAGTCGGCAGGGAAAAACTACTCAGAGTCCTTAAGAACTGGAGGGAAAATATAAAGTGAGCTGGAATGGAAAGAGTGGAGTAAGGAGGAGAAGCTCTCCGTGTTCTCACGTTAACAAACTCTGAGGAGGTCCAGTGACACTCAGAGCGTCTGGGACTGAAGACGCTCCGTCCGGTTTCTCCCTGAATATAAAGGTTCAATAAGGTAGTTATTGATGGAGGTTATTTCAGGGGACAGATGGAAGCTGTTAGTGGGTGTGGTCCGCTCGCAGCTCTGGCACTCACACTGAAGAAGAAGAGTCTATTTCAGGCTCAGTTTGGTGCTGAGCTGTTAATGCCACTTTACACTGTAAAAAAACAAGTTGTTGAGCTTCACACAGGGAGAACTGCTGCTGGAGAACACGGAGAGAAACTTTACTTCTGTGTTATCTGTCCGCCTGAATGAGTGCAGTCGGGTTTTCTCCTTTATTGCCTCTAAACAAATAGAATATAGTTTTCACAAACATGAAACTGATTTGTAAAGAGTCTTCAGCCTCTCTGAGATAATCTAGTCCAGATTGGAGCAGACTAGGTGAAGTGGTTTTCCAATCTGGACCTGGTCTAACATGGTCCAGGTATGAAAAAAGCACTTAAATTTGCCTTTATTGCCTTTTAAGAAATAGAAAACTGTTTTCACAGACCAGAAACTGAGTTGTAAAGAATCTGCGGCCTCTCTGAGATAATCTAGTCCAGATTTGAGCAGACTAGGTGCAGTGAATTCCAATCTGGACCTGGTTTAACGTGGTCCAGGTATGGAAAAAAACAACTTAAATTCGCCTTTACTGCATTTTCACAAATAGAATAAAGTTTCCACAAACCAGAAACTGAGTTTAAAGAGTCTACAAAACTTAAAACTTGACAATAAAAAGAGACATAGTTGAACTGTTTTCAGTAGCAGTTTTGTCTCTTTCTCTGGGGGAAATACTTTCTGGCTTTTAGCTGCAATACTGCAAGTGGCCGATATTAACAAGTAAATCCAAAAAAGCACAGTTGTGGTCTTGACCGGTCTTGAAATAAAATCCCGAGTCCGCTTTGTCCGAGACAGAGACAAGACCGAGTAAAAATACAGTCGATTCCGAGACGAGACCTTCAAAAACTTGTCTCAAGACCGATCTCGAGTACTATAACACTGCTGTCAGCACTGAGACATGAAACTCCTCAGAAACCACGTGAAGCTGTTTACACAGAGCTCAGGGGAGGGGACAAGACACAGAAACACTTCAAAATGTACAGAAATGTTTCTATAGATTTGGTTTTATTCACATTTTAGTCAAATAAATTGATTTTTTCTCATTCTAACTGTGTTATTCTGCACAAAGACATGTTTGAGTTGTTCCCACTTCTAGCCATGATTGTGCTGGTTCCATAAAGCTGCAGGACTTCTAGATAATATAGATTTATATAGATTTTTTAGAGATGTATATGCTGCAGTGACAAACATCCGCCTGTATGCAGACGATGCTGTTGTTTACTGTTCTGAAGCTTCATGTGATGCACAAAACATTCAGTTACTTTAAAGTGGTTCTAATTGCTGAAAAACTGAAGTCATGCTGTTTATAAATTATTAGTTTTATCTGAGTTCTCTCTACTTATTTTTGTGATTGTGCTGCAGGATTTTATATATATTCTATATATTGTAGTGAAAAACAAGGCTACAAAGAGTAAAATGTAACAGGAAACTTCTTGTTGGTGTTCAGATGGTTTTCTACCTGGACCTGGTCTAAAAAAGCAGTCAAATAAAATATTTATAAAAAAAATAATAAAGCTTTCACAAACCAGAAACTGAGTTTTAAAGAGTCTTCAGCCTCTAGTCCAGTTCTGAGCAGACTTGGTGCAGATGGTTTCTGGTCTAATGTGGTCCAGGTATTAAAAAAAACTCTTAAACTTGCTCCTAATCTCTGTAATCGACTCAAGCAAAGTTTTACAAAACTACAAACGTCACGATAAAAAGAGACATAGGAGACCTGTTTGCAGTTTGAGGTGAAAATGTGGCAGGAAGCTGCTGGTTGGTGCTGAGAGGGTTTAACCTCAAACTAACTGGTGTGACAAGATGAAAAAACTAAACAGGAAGAAACAGAAACAGATTCAGCTTAATTTCTTTAACCTTCAACTTAAACCTCAACAGGAGTTTCCTCTGAGGACAGAACGATAAAAACAAGCTGTTATTATAAATAAAAACTGGTTTAGATTACACGGAAAACTCAAAATAATCAGGATTTGAAAATAATAATAATAATAATAATAATAATAATAATGATAATAATAATAATAATAATAATAATAATAATAATAATAATTAGATAAAGAATAAAATTATTTGACAAAAACCCAAAATAATGAAAACAATCAAAATTATTAGATACAAATAAAAATAAGATAAATAACATAAAATAAATAGGATAAAATAATAAAAACACATTCATTTTTTTAAAAAAAAGGATATGAGGAAAAAAAGCTAAAATTATAAAGAAAAAAGTAAAGATAAAAAATAAGATAAAATAAGAAAAATACATTAAAAATTTAATTAAAATTAAAAAAGGAAATAAAAAAGTTTAAATTATAAAGAAAAAGTTAAAACAATTAAGACAAAAAAAATTAAGATAAAAAATTAAGATAAATAAAGAAAAATACATTAAAAATGATAAAAAGTTCAAATTATTAGAAAAAAGTTAAAACAATTAGAAATAAAAATATTTAGAAATAAAAATGACAAAATAACAAGCAAATTAATAATTAATAAAAAGTTAAAATTATTAGGAAAAAAAGATAAAATGAGATAAAGGCAAAATATCCTGTGATTAATTTATTAATAATAATAATAATAATAATAATAATAATAATAATAATAATGATGATAATAATAATAATAAATAAAATAATTAGACAAAAAACCCTAATAATGAAAACAATCAAAATCATTAGATACAAACAAAAAATAAGATAAAATAAAAGATAAATAAAATAAAAAATTGAAAAAACGTAAAATAAAAAAGTTAAATTCAATTTAAACATTTTTTTTAATTATTAGAGAAAAAAGTCGAAATTACTAAATAACAGGAAAAATATTTAATAAAAAGTCAAAATTATAAGGAAAAAGTTCAAATGAGATAAATGATACCCTGTGATTAATTTAATAATAATAAACCGGTTTGAAGCTGTGACCTGAGTTCTGATAAGTTAATAATAAATAATAATAATAATAAAAAGTCAAAATTATGGACTCATAGTCGAAATGAGATAAAGGCAAAATATCCTGTCACTAATTTATTAATAATAATAATAATAATAATAATAATAATAATAATAATAATAATAATATAACTAATAATAATAAAGTGGTTTGAACCTGTTACAAGATAAATAAATAAAAAATTAAATGAAAAAATTTAAAATAAGGTAATAAAAATTTAAAATTATTAATTTCAAATAATTAGATTAAAAAAAAATCAAAATTATTAGGAAAAAAAGTGGAAATTACTGAAGAACAGGAAAATTATTTAATAAAAAGTCAAAATTATTAGGAAAAAGTTAAAATGAGATAATAAAGCGGTTTGAAGCTGTGACCTGAGTTCTGATAAGTGAATATAATGAATGAATAACTGCTTTAAAGTGTATTCACAGTTTTTCTGTGTGCTGAGAGGGTTAAACCTCAAACTAACTGGTGTGAGAAGACGAAAAAAATACACAGGAAGAAAGAGAAACAGATTCAGCTTCATTTCTTTAACCTTCGACTGAAACCTCAGCAGGAGTTTCCTCTGAGGACAGACGATAAAAACAAGTCGTCCTTCAGGAAAGATTCTCTCTAAACAGGAAACTGAATCTTTGTTTCAGAGTTTCATGAAGGAATGTGAGTCTAAATGTTGAATGGACTCACGTTGTCGTGGCGACACTCCTCCAGCGTGGCGTTGGTGGCGTTCAGGTGTCCCAGCAGCAGCAGGATGCTGCTCCTCTGGCGGGCCTGCTCCTCCCTGGACGCCTCCACCATCTCCTCCAGCGCCACCTTGTTCTGCCCCCACACCACCTTGGCTCCCTCCAGCTTCTCCGTCTTGTCCTGCAGCTCCAGGCGGCACTGGGCGGCGCTCTTCAGGTCCGGAGACGTGGACCACACCACGATGACCACCAGAGAGATGACGGACCAGAGCGCCAGCAGGGCGATCACCACGTTCTTCGCCGTCTGGGACGACTTGGAGGCAGCGGCCATGATGAAGAGGAGGAGGAGGATGAAGAGGAGGAGGACAAGCTGCAGCTGCTGCTCTCACTGAGTTCAGCTCCACTGACCAGGAGTTTCCCTTCAGCGGAGCAGGAGCTGCAGGAGGCCACACCCCCACCTCCCCACACCCCACCTCCCCCTCCTCCCCACCTCCCTGTGACTCCCCACCCAGAGCCTCACCCTCCTCCTCCTGCTCCTCCCCTGCCTCCCCACCCTCACCCTCCTCTAACTCTCCTGCTCCTCTCCTCCTGCTCCTCTTCTCTCCTCCTGCTGCTCCTCCTCTCCTCCTGCTCCTCTCCTCCTGCACCTCCTCCTGCTCCTGTTATCGAGCACGCCCTGATCAACAGGAAAGTCACAACACACACACACACTTCACACATAGACCAAACTTTCCATGTGCACTCTGTGTGTGTGTGTGTGTGTGTGTGTATGTGTGTGTGTGTGTCTGTGTGTGTGTGTGTGTGTGTGTGTGTGTGTGTGTGAACACTGAGGCGTTCTGTTTCTGTTTCCCTCTCAGATGAACCTGGATGAACTCTGTTGGATCTTTTTTGGCAGAAATGAAACTGAGAGAAACAGAAACTTAATCTTCTGTCCTCCTCTCTTCTCTTCTTTTCTCTTCTTTTTCTTCTTCTGTTTCATTTTTCTTTTTTTTTCTTCTTCTTCTTCTGTTTCGTTTTTCTTTTTTTTTCTTCTTCTGTTTCATTTTTCTTTTTTTCTTCTTCTGCTGCTCTCTCACTCTTTCCTGATGTGCTGCCAGCAGCTGGCACACAGCTGGCACAGGCCCCGCCCCCTGGCAGCGTGTCTGGGCTGTGATTGGCTCAGAGGTCCTTCAGTCTTTGGACTCCTGGAAACGGACGAACAACACCAACACGTTTATATAAACATGTGAGAGAGGAGAGAGGAGGCAGGAGCTAGGAGCTAGGAGCTAGGAGCTAGGAGCCAGGAGCCCCCCGGGGCCCCGGCCAGCGCGGGGGTAACCCCCCCGCTGACCCCACCCCCTCAGGCCACGCCCCCAACAAGCTGCTGTTAACTGTTAACTGTTGTTATTATTATTATCACTATTATTATAAGAATGATTCATTTATTCAGCACCTTTCTAAACTGATCAAAATATGTAACACATATTAATACAAAATGCTTTGGAATGGAGTCATATGGTGCCATAAAAAAAGAAAAGAATATGGATATAGAAATAAAAAAACAATAAAATAAATGTAGAAATATAAACAGGAATAGATCAAATAAGTACAAGTAGAAATAAATTATAAAAAAGAAAAGAAAATTTGTAAAATAATATAAATAATAAAGAAGTAAATTAAAAGGGGGAAATATGAATATAAATAAAATTATAAATAGATTTGTAAAAAAAAAAATGGATATAAAATAAAAAACAAGTATGTAAATAATTTTTGGGGAATTTTAGAAGAGAAATAAATTTTAAAAATGTGGGTAAAAAAGTGAAAATATAAAATAATAAATATGTCAATCAAAAAAGGGAATATGAAGATAAATAAATATGGAAATACAGAGAGAGAAAAAGAAATAATTAACAAATAAAAACAGGAACAAAATAGAAATAGAAGAAGGAATAAAAGCTGGTTTAGACGACTGGAAAAATTCAAAATAATCTGAATTTTTTTAAATTATAAGATAAAAAAATTAAATAATTAGACAAAAAACCCAAATAATGAAAAAATGAAAAAAACTTAAAATAAGGAAATAAATAGTTGAAAGTATTAATTTCAAACAATTAGATTTAAAAAAAAATCTAAATTATTAGAAAAAAAGTCAAAATTACTAAATAACAGGAAAATTATTTCATAAAAAGTCAAAATTATTAGGAAAAAGTTCAAATGAGATATCCTGTTGATTAATTTAATAATAATAAAGCGGTTTGAAGCTGTGACCTGAGTTCTGATAAGTTAATATAATAAATGAATAACTGGTTTAAAGAGCATTTAGAGTTTTCTACCAAAACTATAGTATACTATATAGTATTTATATATTATATGGAGGATGGAAACATCAGCAGGTGTTTATGTGACGCTGCAGAAAGTCTCGTCTGGTTTCATTAAAGTTTCAGCTGTCGAGTTTCTGCAGCAGCTGAAAAACTCTGATGAGTTTCAGATGTCGAAGAAAAATGTGTCCTGCAGGACAAAACACCGCTTTTCTTTCTTATAATAATACAAAAAAATATTGAATAGGCATGTTATTTAATACATATATAATTTTGTTTAATAATGCTTTACTATGTTGCCATAGGAGAGCTATAAAAAAGGAAAAAAAATAAAGAAAATGAATGTAGAAATACAAAGAGGGAAAAAAGAGAAATTAAATGATTAATAAATGGAAACAACAGAAAAAAAGAAAATCTAAAATATTGGAAATATAAAGAGAAATACATACATAATATAAAAATACATACATACATACATAAAAAATAAAATATAAGGAGGAATAGATTTAATTAATTATTTAATTAATAAAGGAATATATAAGGAAAAATAAATGACAGAATGAATAAATGTAAAGATAAATAAATATATAATCAAATAAAAAAGGAAATATAAAGAGCAATAAAAGAATGAATAAATGTGGGAATAAAAAGGGGAATAAATAAAATAATAAAGAAATAGATTAAGAGTAATAGTTATTTGAGAAAACTTTAAAATTCTTAAAATAATCAAAAATATTAGATAAAAAAAGTCCAAATAAATTGATAGAGTTAAAAATCACAAGACAACACGTCCAAAATAATGAAAGAGAAAGTCAAAAATATTTTTAAAAAGTCAAAAATATTAGATAAAATATTTAATTATTGGAAAAACATCTAAATGATTAAATTAAATGTAAAAATGATAAATGAATGAAAATTATTAAGTAAAGTAAAAAATATTTGATAAAAAACGAATGATTGGAAAAAAATCGAAATGATTAAAAGAAGTGTAAATATAATGAAATAAAAAGTAAAAATTATTAAGTTAAGTAAAAATATTTTATAAAATCAAGAACATAAAGAAAATGTCAAAATTAATATAAAAAGTCAAAAATATTTGATTAAAAAAATATTATTGGAAAAAAATCTAATTATATCAAATGTATAAATAATGAAAGATCTTAAAACAAAAGAAGAAGAAGAAGAAGATCATCAAAATCATCATAATTTTGACTGAAAAGTGACAGAAATTATTATAAAATTAATTTAAAAGTGGAGGTACCTCATGGTGGAAGAAGTAGAAGTACTATCTGCACTGTAAAAAAAAATCAGTTTAATTTACGGTAAAATACCGGCAGCTGTGGTTGCCAGAACTTCACCGTAAAAATTACAGTGAGTGGATTTTCTATTCTAAATTTAAATGTAAATATCAGCAAAAACTGTAATTTAGACTGAGTATTCCTGTTATTTTTAGGGTAATTGTGTCATTCATTCACACATCATGGTATTTCTCCATACATTTTGCATGAAAATGTTATATTTTTACAGCAAAATTGTGTGTTTCTTCCACTTTATGGCAGAAAAAAGTAAAAGTTTTGTGCTATTCTTTGATTTGATTTTGATTAATTAAAAGTGTCTAATATGGTGATATACAATTTTTTATTTTACGCCCTATTTCTGATGTATTTGACAGTGTTTTACTGTTATTTCTACAAAGATTTTTAACAGTGTGTGTTGCTGTGCGTGTGTGTGTCTCTGAGGATTTATGTCTCCGTGCAGATCTCCCTCCATAACTCCTCTCATTTAACAGACTTCAGTTATTGCAGTCTGCCCCCATCAGGCCGGAGCGCGTCATTACATCAGTCCGTCCAATCAGAGCGGAGCTGAGAGTCACAGCGCCTCCTGCTGGCCGCTAACAGCCGCTACAACCAGAGTCACTGCAGCTTTACTGCACAAACTCATTTAAGATATTTCATATATCGTTAGCCTCATAGCATATTTGCCTAAGTCATATTTGAACGTTTTTGGGAAACAAGAAAAAACACAATTTTTAGTAAGCCCATTGGTATTTTTAATTGATATTGTAACAGTAAGTTCAAAAAGAAGTGTGAACAAGTTTGCATAAAAAATTAAACACATCGATTTCATAACAGATAAAAGTGACTTAGGCAGAATATGCCCTGACTAAGGCAATTTTTCTCTTATAAATAATGTAGTTTGGTTTGTATGTAGCGGCAAAAATGCCTAAATCAAGGAGATGACTAAGGCAGAAAGTGATTTTGGACTCTAACAAGTGTTCTGATAGGTTGAGAACATTATAAGGCAATAAGGCAGAAAGATGCAGCAGTGGTAGGAGAGTAAAGTTAGGCAGATATCACAATTTGGCCAAAAAATGACTTAGGCAATTATGCTATGAGGCTAACATTTTAAGGTTATGATCAAGACTGATTTGGGTTAAAGAATTGACTCAGAAAAAGCAGAAAATAATAATGAAATTTTTGACATTAGAGCAACTTTTTGACAGCGAGGAAATTAAAGTTTTAATATTATTTTGTCAATATTTAACAACCGAAGACAGAAAATATTAGAAAAGTCCAGAATCCAACCTTGGACACTCTGATCCCTCGACCACAGAGAAAATAACCAGAATAATATCACTAGATGTCAAAATAATGAAATGAAATAGAAATATAGAAATAGAAATTATCAGAAAAAAAGTCCAAATGATTAGATAAAAAAAATCCAATTATTAGATGAAGGATAAAACTTAGACAATTAGACAAAAAGTCAAAATAATCAAAATTATTAGATAAAAAAAGTAAAAATCAAACTAATTAATAGATTACAAAATAAAATTATGAAATAAAAGTCTAAATAATAAAATAAAAGATAAATGTCATTAACAAAATATTCAAACGAATCAGAAAAACATCTAAATGATTCAAATGATAAAGAGTAAAACTCATTTGGCAAAAAGACAAAATAATTAAATAAAATCATTATTAATACATTTTAAAAATCTAAATAATTCAATAAAATGTCAAAATGATTCAATAAAAAAAATCTATATTATTTGAAAATTAGCAAAAATCATGAGAGAAAAACTTAAAATAATGAAAATTATATTTAAAAAAATGATTAGATAAAACTCATCTAAATAATTCTATGAAAAGTCAAAATCATTAGATAAGAATCACTAAAATAATTAGTTAAAGAGTTAAAGACATGAGACAAAAAGTCAAGCAATGAAATGAAAAGTAAAATTTATTTTTTTTACAAAAAAAAAAAAGTCAAAACTAGAAGAAAAAAAGGAAAAAAAAAGATAAAGTCACGATTTCCCGTCAATCAACTAATCAGCTACTTAAATAATAATTTGGATTAACCACTGTTTTTATACCTGTGTTTGGCTCCTTTGCACTATTTATTTGTTATGTGCAGCATTTGTGTGTGTGTGTGTGTGTTTGTGTGTGTGTTTGTGTGTGTGTGTGTGTGTGTGTGTGTTTAAAACGCTCTGATGGTTTCAGAACAACAGAAAGTTTCAGTTGAAGATGAAGTCTGAGCTGTTCGGTTTGATCCTCGTCTCCGTCTGCGGTGAGTCTGCTTTTATCTTTATTTATATAATATTTATTATCTTTACTCTAATATTTATATTATTAATGTTTAAAAATAAACTCCAGCTCTTTGAACGCAAATTCCTTCAAATTAAAGCTTAAAAATCATCACTGAGAAACTTTTAATACTTAAAAGAAGTTGTCTTTTTTTTCTTCATTTTGACTTATTTTCAATGTATTATTGTTTTTTAATTTCATTATTTTGCCTTTTTATCTTATATTAATTTCATTTAATTTAATGATTTTCACTTCACTTTTATCTTTCAATTGTACTTTTTCTGTTTGACACTTTATTTTCATAATTTCTGACTTCCTGTCTCATGATTTTTATTATTAATTTTTACCATTTTACTTTTTTCTACTAATTTCAACTTTTTTTTAAATTATTTTGACCTTTTTTCAATTAATTATTTTCAATGTCATAATCTTGACATTTTATGTCACGATTTAGTCTTTTAAAAAAAATGTTTTTGACTTTTTATCTCATTCTAAAAATGGTATTTTATGATTTTGTATTTTTTAATTATAAATTTGTTTTTCATAATTTTGACAGATTTTTTTAACTTATTATTGTTTTTTAATTTCATTATTTTGTCTTTTTTTTAAATTTTATATCCATTTTATTTAATGATTTTCACTTCACATTTATCTTACAATAGTACTTTTTTCCTAATATGTTTTAAACTTTATTTTCATAATTTTTGACTTCCTGTCTCATGATTTAAAATTTTTTTTTACCATTTTACTTTTTTTCTACTAATTTTGACATTTCATTTTTTTTATGTTGACTCTTTTTCAACTTATTATTTTCAATCTCATAAGTCACAATGTTGAATTTTTAATATTTAGACTTTTTATCTCATTCTAAAAATTTTCATGTCACGATTTTGACTTAATAAAGTTTTTATTTTAGATTAACCACAGGTAAATTTGCTTTCACACGTTTTTTTTTAATGACAAGTTTCAACTGTAATTATGAATTACTTATTGTTTGATATATTGTTACTTTATTTGTAAAAAAAAAAAAAAAAAAAAAAGCTCTTTGTGTTTAAACAAAATGTTTCTGTTTATTGACACTTTTGCGTCTTTTGATGAATTACCTTTTTCACTTTGTTGTCTGTCAGGTTTCCGTCGTCATGGCGCCGCCGCCCTGCCCACCTCCACGGTGCAGGTGAGGGCGGGGGAGGACGCCACGCTGCTCTGCCCCCTGCTGGACGCCTCCGCCCCACCTGCAGCGCCCTCCACCCTCAGCTGGTACAGGAAGTCCTCAGGACGAGGACCACAGCTGCTGCTGAGCCTCAGGTTCACAGGCAGCTTTAAGGAGACGTACGGCACCGGAATGGATCCTCCAAAAGTGACGTATGGTGCCGGAGCGGATCCTGACAAAGTGACACACGGCGCCGAAACGGATCCTCAGAAATTGACATACGGCGCCGGAATGGATCCTCAAAAAGTGACGTATGGTGCCAGAGTGAGTCCTCAAAAAGTGGCGTACCCCGCCGAAACGGATCCTCAAAGAGTGGCGTACCGCGCTGGAGCGTATCCACAGAAAGTGACGTACGGCGGCAAAACGGATCCTCCGAAAGTGTCGTACGGCGCCAAAATGGATCCTCTGAAATTTACGTATGGCGCCGAAGCAGATCCTCCAAGAGTGACCAACGGCGCAGAAACGGATCATCCGAAAGTGACGTATGGCGCCCGAGTGGATCCTGAGAAAGTGACGTACCGCGGTGGAGCGAATCCTAAAGTGTCGTACGGCGCCGGATCGGATCTGCAGATAGTGACGTACGGCGCCGGAGTGGATCCTCAGAGAGTGTCTGTTGCGTCAGACGGCTCGCTGCTGCTGCACGCCTCAGCGTGGAGCGACGCGGCCGTTTATTACTGCGGCATCAGTCGGGGGGACCAGCCGAAGAACAAAATACCACAGGAAGTCACCGTGAACGTTTAGACTCTCCGCTTTATTTTATTTTGATAAAATATTTTATTTTATTTTGATAAAATAAACATTCTGCTATTTCAGCTTTTATTTCAGGCTCACCTGAGCACAGTGAAACCTGTGTGATGTCATGTGATGCAGGACATTTTTAAAGTTTTTTTTTTGCTATTTTATTTTACATTTATCATTTTTTGTTATTATTATTTCTAAAAAAAATTTTTTTTAGCTTGTTTTAATCTACTTTCTATTTCTTACTCAGGCATTTATTTTCATCACTGACTTTTCTGTATTGCATTTTGATTTAGATAAATAAAATATTTCTTCATGTGACCGTTGAGTGTTTCAGGTTTGTTTGGTTTCAGCAGAAAACTTTTCAGATGAACGTGAGAGAAAGACGTTGAAACCTCAGAACAAGGTTATAATAGTTTTGGATTTATCATTAGTTTTAGTTTTAATTTCGTTGTCAATTTTTGTTTTTAAATTCAGTTAGTTTTAATGAGTTTTTAGAGTGAGTTAGTTTTTATTTTTGGGAAAATGCTTAGTTGTAGTTTAGTTTTTATTGGTTGTAGTTTTTTTGTAATGGGGTATTTGTTGGGTGCCAGATTCAATAAATCATAATAAATGTTTCCTTTATTTCCTTTGTCTGATCCATCTCAGCCCCAATAAGTTTATTAAGTCATAAAACCAGATAGATGAAATAGATTTCATATCAACCAAAAAGGTTTACGGATGAAAAAAGTTGACAAAGACGAAAACAAAAGACATTTTCACTATAATTTTAGTTAGTTTGAGTTAGTTACAATACAGTTTCAGTTAGTTATCGTTTTTTTTTTAAAAAACTCTCGTTTTTATTTAAAAACTCTCGTTTTTATTTTTATTTCAGTCAACGAGAATGTTTTTTCAATTCTAGTTTTTGTTATTTTGTTAGTTTTTGTTAACTACAATAACCTTGCTTCAGACGTGATGAACTGAAGAGACGTTTAGCTGCTTTCTTCAGAACACGAAAACGCAGGTTTAACTCGAAAAGTTTAGAAAATCTTCTGCACACCATGAACCAGACTCCAATCATAAAACAGTCATTTTAACAGCAGTGTTCTTGTGTTCCTGCAGACCTGACAAAGCATCAATTCAGACTTTTTACAAATCAGCATCATGTTGAAGTTACTTCTGCATCATTTTGATCCGTTTATTGACATTAAATCACAGATAAATCACTTTATTTTGGCTTCAGACTGATGCTGTGTGCACCATCAATCTTTTATTTATTTATTTATTTACTATATTTAGCAATTCCAAAGTACAAATATGGGAAAACAATCTCTAAATTAATACACTAAAATTATTCATTTTGTGTTCAACTAAAATATATCAGCTATCGTCAGTAATTATTTATTTCTTCCAGCAGCCCCAAAATAAAAAAAAATAAAGACATTAACTTCCCTCGTTTCACAGGCAGGAACAGGCTTTATAGTTTTAATATGAAATTATTAAAAAAAGCTTTTTAATCCAATTAAATTCTACATATAATTTATATATTATCTTATTCATCTATTTTTAAAAATATTTTTATTTATTTTATTATTCATTAATTATTTCATATATTATTCTAATTATTATCTCTCATATTTAATTTGTCACATAAATTATTTTATAATAATTAAATAAATAACAATAATCTGAGACTTTCCTCTTGAGAGAAATAAAAAAGATAGATAAATGAAATACATTTTTAGAAAATTTAAAATAAAAATATAAAATAAAATTTAAAATAATATTAAATAATAAAATATAAACTTTTAAATATATAGACAATATTGAGCTGTTACAGTAAAAATATTAATTTATTGGTTCTGAGCTGTTATAAACAGATATAAATATGGATATTTTTTTCTTTTAAACTCATTAAAAACAGCAGACGGTGTTTTTGTCTGCGAGGCGTTTTGACGGTTTGTTTTATCGGAGACACAAACAGTCGAATCAACAGGAAAAGTGAGAAAAGTTCCTGTTTTTCTGTGTGAGCCAACGGTCGCTGATCCCACAGCAGCGTTTCTCCTCCTGAGACTCTCTGAGCCGTTCTGCTCCAGCAGCTTCAGCTCCGGTTCCTCAAAGTCCCTTAAAGTCTCTTAAAGTGTCAGCAGAGTTGCACTGAATCCTGCAGCTGCTGCAGGAGCCGACAGCAGGTAAACACTTTACTTTATTTAAAGATTAAAAAGCTCTTAGAGATTAAAACAGCAAGTAATGATTCACATTGATTCAAAATGTAAAAAAACAACAACTTTATATGGACTTTAGTCTTATCTTTAAATAAGGTAAAACGTTTAATAATTGGCGCTTTAGTTTAAAGAAAGTCATAATAAATTAATTAAATTTAAAGTTAAAAGAAGCTATTATGATTAGGGTGATTGGTTTAGGTCAAAGAATGATTGTTTGTTTGTTTATTAATAATAATAATAATAATAATAATAATGTAAAATTAAGATGAAAATACTTTTATCTTATTTAACTTCTGTTTTATTAATGATTTAATTATGAGGTAAATAAAAAATAATAATAATTAGGAGGACCTTAAATTAAGACCAGACCCAATGATTAATGGCACTTCTTTTTTAGTTAAAAAAAAGTTATAAATCAAATTTTATATAAGGTTAAATAATAATAATAATTGTTAATAATAATTTAGGATAAATACAACATTATTTAAATAATTGGAGATTTAATTTAAAGAAAACATAATTAACATAACTTTAACTTACAGGAAAAATCTGTAATTGTGAGTATATTATATTATATTATATTATAAATTAAATTAAATTAAATTAAATTAAATTAAATTAAATTAAATCAAATTAAATTAAATTAAATTAAATTAAATTAAATTAAATTAAATTAAGGCAGCCAATTAGGGGCACTTTGAAACTTTATATGGAGTTTTGTTTAAGGTTAAAAAAAAATTAAAAAGCATAAAAAGGTTTTAAAAAATCATTATGAGGGTTTTAGAAAACCTAAAATATTTATGAAAAGCAAATATTAGAAAACACTGGGGAAAAAATCTACTATATTTAACTATTTTGTCAGTCAAACCAATCATTAATTTGAAAGAACCAAAGATGTAATATTATATTATATTATAGATATATATATAAAAATATAGTTAATACACTGAAGTAAATATTTTTGAAGAAATAGGATTTTACTGCCTTTTCTGAACTATTGCCTTTATTTTTTTATCAACTTAATTATCTATAATAAAAAAAATCTCCTGAACATTTTTTAAAATATATATATATATATATATATATATATATATATATATATAATTATTATATTTATTAATATTTTTTTTTTTTTTACTTTTACCAAATATTTTCTATAACAAATGACTTTATATTTGCATTTTTTGCCTGCTAAATGTTTTGGACTTGTGTTGAGTTTTAAAAAAAAAACAATTATTCATCATGAGCATTATTTTGTGTATTTGGACCCTCAGCAGGACTTTAGTTCAGCCTCCTGAGGACCCGAGGATGGACCGAACGCTGAGCTTCATCGTCCTCCTGCGGTGAGTTACTGTGTGTGTGTATGTGTGTGTGTGTGTGTGTGTGTGTGTGTGCGCGAGTGTGTGTGTGTACTCACGGTGTGTGTCCTTCTGCAGGTGTTGGTGTGTGTGTTGGTCCAGCTCCTTCTCCATGGTGTTCAGTGGAGGAACTCAGCTGCTGGTGGACATTCACCAAGAATCAGTCGGCAGTCATGGAGACGATGTTTATCACCATGGCAACAAAACGGCAGGTAAATAAATTAACAATAAACACCTCTTTCTAGTAGGTTTGTGTCTCTTTATAGTAGTTTTGCATCACTTTGTAGTTGTCTTGTCTTTTTTTAGTTTTGTTGCATCACATTGTAGTTGTTTTGTGTCTCTTTGTAGTAGTTTTGCATCACTTTGTTGTTGTTTTGCATTTCTTCGTAGTTGTTTTGCACCTCTTGTTGTTGTTTTGCATCTCTTTGTTGTTGTCTTGCATCATGTTGAAGTTGTTTTACATCTCTCTGTAGTAGTTTTGCACCACTTTGTAGTTGTTTTGAGTCGCTTTGCAGCTGTTTTGAATTTTGAAGTTGTTTTGCATCACTTTGTTGTTGTTTTGCATCTCTTTGTAGTAATTTTGCATCACTTTGTAGTTGTTTTGTACCTCTTCATTGTTGTTTTGCATCTCTTTGTAGTTGTTTTGTACCTCTTCGTTGTTGTTTTGCATCACTTTGTAGTTGTTTTGAAGTTAATGTCTCTTTGTAGTTGTTTTGCATCTTGTTGCTGTTTTGCACCTCTTTGTTGTTGTTTTGTCTCTTTATAGTTGCATAATTATAGAAGATTTGATGAACATTTATTGAAGACACATCTCAATCATATTGAGTAAAAAGATAATAGTTTTTATCCTAAGCTGTTTATCCCAATAAAAGGTAACAACAGGACGGATGGAAATGTAAAAATGTTAAACTGTAAAACATCCTGTTTTATTTTGAAACACCTCCGGCCTGCTGCAATAAATCCTTTGTTCTTAATTTAAGGTGCTCCAATAATGTTTCTGTTAACTTCTGAATATTTTTCTATAATTTGTTAATTTTACGCTCCTGCTTTTGTTTTGAAAAGTTTCATATAAATGAATAAACTTCTGATTATTTTATTTCCCGACAGGTTCTGGTCCGTCTGTTCAGATCTTATCGTCCACCCCGCTCCCTCTGGATCCAGGATCTGCTCACCTGCTGGTCTGCGTCCTCACTGGGCTCAGCTCACCTCTGCAGGACGTCCTGTGGTGGGTCGATGACAGGGCGGTGACATCAGCAGACGCGTCCTGGACGAGGGCGGAGGGGGGCGGAGCCTTCAGTGCCACCTCGGTGTGGGAGGTGCCGGCGGCAGACTGGAGGTCCAGGTCCATGTACTGGTGTGGGACGATCCAGGAGGGACGAGTTTACAGACAGAGAGTCTGCTCAGGGGACTGAGCGGGACCCGGAGGTCACAGGTTCGAGTCCCAGACTGGACAGAAACACACGGCTGTGAACAGAATACGGCAAAATATCTTCACTTATTATTTTAATCTGTATTTTTAGAGATTTCTGCCTTTTTTTTGTAAACGTCTTTCTATCTTTCAATAAAAATGAACAGAATGATCAGATGAAACTGCAGCTCGTCTTTAACTGTTCTGGTTCATTCTTACTGCTGTCATGTCGACGTTTTCTGAGAAAAAGAAAAAAAAATGCACAATAAAAGAGAAAAAATACATAAAAAGTGTTTCTCAACATAATATAGCACATGTGATGTAAAACCATATGAGCGTCCTGCAGGATTCAGATGTCTTTAATCTGATATGATTAACAGAAAGTAAATAATACATGCAGAGATACACATGTAACAGCTGTCAGTTTATATGTCATCCTTCAAAATAAAAAAACGTACGAGTTCACTCAGCAAACACAAAACAAACACCATTTACAGTTAGGCCCCGCCCACCTCGACCCCGCCCCGACTGCCCCTCAGAATCCGAGATAAATAGAAGCAAAATATTCATGTTTGTACAGAAGAGTATAGATTCAAATCAAATATACAGAGTGCATGCTGTTTACCGGGAAGGGGATCAACCAGGGAGGTCCTTTTGGCAAGAAGTTAGAAACACCTGCAGACAGGTGAGCTCCTGCAGACAGGTGAACATCTGCAGACAGGTGAGCTCCTGCAGACAGGTGAGCTCCTGCAGACAGGTGAACATCTGCAGACAGGGGAACTCCTGCAGACAGGTGAGCTCCTGCAGACAGGTGAACTCCTGCAGACAGGTGAACACCTGCAGACAGGTGAACATCTGCAGACAGGTGAGCTCCTGTAGACAGGTGAGCTCCTGCAGACAGGTGAACTCCTGCAGACAGGTGAGCTCCTGCAGACAGGTGAACATCTGCAGACAGGTGAGCTCCTGCAGACAGGTGAACATCTGCAGACAGGTGAACTCCTGCAGACAGGTGAACTCCTGCAGACAGGTGAACATCTGCAGACAGGTGAGCTCCTGCAGACAGGTGAACATCTGCAGACAGGGGAACTCCTGCAGACAGGTGAACATCTGCAGACAGGTGAGCTCCTGCAGACAGGTGAGCTCCTGCAGACAGGTGAGCTCCTGCAGACAGGTAAACACCTGCAGACAGGTGAGCTCCTGCAGACAGGTGAGCTCCTGCAGACAGGTGAACATCTGCAGACAGGTAAACACCTGCAGACAGGTGAGCTCCTGCAGACAGGTGAGCTCCTGCAGACAGGTAAACACCTGCAGACAGGTGAGCTCCTGCAGACAGGTGAGCTCCTGCAGACAGGTGAACATCTGCAGACAGGTGAACTCCTGCAGACAGGTGAACATCTGCAGACAGGTAAACACCTGCAGACAGGTGAGCTCCTGCAGACAGGTGAGCTCCTGCAGACAGGTGAACATCTGCAGACAGGTAAACACCTGCAGACAGGTGAGCTCCTGCAGACAGGTGAACTCCTGCAGACAGGTGAACATCTGCAGACAGGTAAACACCTGCAGACAGGTGAGCTCCTGCAGACAGGTGTAACAGAAGACTTGTTTTGATATTTAAAGAGGAACCAAACTTCAGTCGGACCTTCAGCTGCTCCATCAGCCACCTGTTGTTTTTACTCTTACTTGTAGTAGAATATTTTCAGTGATGTTTATACATAAAAAAGGTATTTGCAGGTATTTGGCGCTCCAGGATTTTAAGATGTTTGGTTCCTCTTTAAAGAGAGAAGCCCTTCAGGGACACATGTGTTTGTACGGTGGCTGAGACAGAACAAAAAGCAAAGCTCTCCAGGTTGATCAGGCAGAATCTGTCCTGACAAACATCAGAGAACGACTTATAAAACTTGCTGCGCTCACTTTGTTTTCTGATGGCGTTTTCACAACAAATGCAAAGCGAAGTTTTTCACGTGGCATGACGCAAACGTGTGTATTCTTGCGTTTAAATCTCCGGCACAGCGTCGCCCTAATAAACCAGACTCCATCCAGAAAACAGTCATTTTAACAGCAGTGTTCTTGTGTTCTTGCAGACAGACCTGACAAAGCATCAATTCAGACTTTTTACACATCAGCATCATGTTGTAGTTATTTCTGCATCATTTTGATCCTTCTTTTGACATTAAATCTCAGCGAATCACTTTAATTTGACTTCATACTGACATATTAGTGCTGGAGCATCCTCCGGATCAGATTATTAATCCGGACATGATGATGAATCAAATAACTTTTGTATCTACACTTGCAAGTTTCATGCACGTAAAATTTATGCTCCTTTACATACGAAAACAGACACTTTTATCTCAAATCATGGAACCGCCCCTGCCCATACACTTCTATGCACGCTTATATTGTGGCGTGGATATTAAACAATATATCCATAATTAAAGGGTGGTTTGTGAGGCCATTAAAACATCTCTAATATCTTTAATAAAGACAAAATTCCAACGTGAAACTGTTGTAAGACTAGAAATGCAGCAAAAAAACGCTTTGTTATGTGTTTGTTTGTATAAATAGATAAATAATGAAAAATCTGTCACTTTTGGGAGAGTTGGGACCTCCTCGTTTGCTTCTGTTTGGACCGTCTCAGCCACCGTAGGTTTGTGCCTGTTGGGTTCAACACTATTTTCTTTCCAGAGACGTCTGCGTGGTGTTGGATAATTTTGGAAGCCCCTGTACAGAGAGAGGTAGAACGTGTGGTTTCAGATCAGATGGTTGGATTTAAGGTCTAATTTGGTGCGTTTGGGGGTCTGAACACCGACCGCGCCTCCGGTCAGGTGGCAAAGATGTCAGTCATAATCTAAAACCAAACTATGTACAGTGCAAACAGGAGATCAGTATCATCGCTGCTGATAAAGTGTAAACAACACTGCGTTTTACTAGAAGCTCACGAACACAACACGTCACTGAACTACACACTGGGTCGATCTACTCAAACTGCTGCAGAATGAAGCCGGCGGGAGTCGACAGTAAAGAGTAGAAAGGATTAAAAAACTCAAAGCAGATTCCTCAAACTGTTCCTCCGAGTCCGTCTGAAGCGGCGCCACGTGCTCCGGCTCTAAAAGGGAAGAAGAAGAAGAAGAAGAAGAAGAAGAAGAAGCAGCAGAGGAACCCAACAGAGAAGAAGCTGCTGCGTCTCTCCTCGTCCTTCACACCAGTGTCCTCCAGCACGAGTTGGATAAATAAAGTTTAATAAAATACAATCAATCCGCTCCGTCCTGAGCGTCCAGTCTGTACCAAAGAAGTCTGTTTGTCCCAGATCAGGACTCAAAAACACACCGATAAACTCAACTCACAGGTCGGTGATGCTGCGTATCCATCCGCCCAGCGCCTCTTTTTCTGTACAGATTAAACAAACAATACAACATGTTGTTGGAAGGAGACAGAGCGAGGCTAGCTGTTTCCCTCCGCTCCCAGTCTTTATGCTAAGCTAGGCTAAGCCGTCTAAACATCCCACTGTCACAGGAAGTGAAAACAGGTGTTTAAAGTGGCAGTAAACTACAGACCGACCTGATCTCTGGTCTGTTTTCAAAAGCTAAAATGTAAAATATCTGTTTTCAAAAATATTTTTTTTCATACGGGGGCCTTAAAAACACTGTAATTATCCTTTAACACCAGGTATAAATGTGATGTTAATCATCAGATAAAGATAAATGCCGGCCATGCTTCATTTTGGTCACAAACATGTTAATTTACACATTACAATCGTTTTCTGTGGTAAGAAAAGCTGCCAAACACAGAAAGAGACGCCATTTTACTTTGATTTAAAGAAGCAAACTGAGAGTTTTTAGCCTTTTTAAGTGGATTTCGTGAGTTTTCGGATGAATAAAGTTTGTAAATAGGTTGCAACAAGCGTCCGAAAAGCCACTAAATCCAGCCAGAAAGTCACTAGAGATGTGTGCTGTAATTCATCTTTCTGCCAGGAGGGGGAGACAAAGCTTCACACTGCAGATGGAATCATCAGTACAAAGCTGCTTTTGGCTATTTTTTGTCATTTTATTTTCCTGGTTTTGGTAATTTTTTCCATTTTGTTTCTGTCGTGTTTGAATAAGGTGAGTTTTACATCAGTAAACGAGGCTTTCGAGCTTGTCTTAGTTCAGTTGAAAATACAGAAACTTGAATTCAGAAGGTTGTATTGTTCTGCTTTGTCCAGAGAAAGATTTCGGTGCTGCAACTCTGCAGGCACACGACTAATTTACCAGACTATGAAACTGTTTAATAAAATATTAAAAAAATCTATACACAAAAAAGCAAAAAAGCAACTAGAAAACTAGCAACTTGCTGATGCCACTCGTTTTTGAAAAATGTTTTTAAAATATTTGATGAAAGAAAAAGAAAATCTAAAAGGTGTTTACACGATGAGCTTCACTTACTGTCAGTTTATAGACGTTTTTAGCATGTTTAGTAGTTTTT
The DNA here is from genome assembly GCF_030273125.1 of Centropristis striata. Lineage (NCBI taxonomy): Eukaryota > Metazoa > Chordata > Actinopteri > Perciformes > Serranidae > Centropristis > Centropristis striata. Next base: position 3,388,453 of record NC_081525.1, on the reverse strand, counting down.
CTTACCACAGAAACAAGAACAGAGGAGGTTTAATAAATCCTAAGTCCTGATGTGGGACAAATGATTTTTCAGATCCTGAATCGTCTCCAAACTGAAAACCAGCAGCTCGTCAGAAAACCGTCCAGGCTGCAAAAACACCCGACAGACCCTCAGAGTACGTAGCTGTTAGCATGTTAGCGTAGCAGCAGCGCTACAGAATGGAAGTTAAATGTTAAACGTTCTGGATACTTTTCTTCATTCTGTCCAGATAAATGATTTCAGTTTGTAAAGATGGAAGCTGAACCTCAATATTTCTGTAGAGAAACTGAAGCAGAGTGGCGTCAGCTGATCACTGGCAGTGGGCGGTCTTACTGGCAGGCTCCGCCCCCGGCGTGAAGCCGTTGCTGAGCGTGTTGGGACTTGGAGGCGTGGCCAGAGCGGGCACGGCGTCGGCCCTGGAGGCGGGCTCCACCACGGAGCAGCTCTTCTGCGGCAGTCGGGGCTGGATCGGCACGGTTTTAGGGATGACGGACGCCTGTCGGAGCCCGTCGACCCGCAGCGGCGGTCTGGTGGGGGCGGGGCCTGTGGGCGTGACATCAGAGCTGGGTGGTTTGGGGCTCCGAGGAGGGGAGGGGCTGGGGGCACTTTGGTCGTCGGACTTTGATTCGTCTCCGGGCGGCTGTGGGTCCGGGGGCGGGGACTCTTTGTCTGAGGGGGCGGGGCTTGTTGACTCTGGAGGCGGGTCTTGCTGCATGCTGCTCTGCCTGGAAGTGCCCGAGCCCGGCATCTCACAGCTGTCGGTACGACGCCGCGAGCCCTCGTGCATCCGACTGGTGGCCACGACGGCCTTCATGGCGGCCTGTTGAGACAAACACACTTTAAATAAACTTTCAGAAACATTTTAATCTTACAAATCTTCTTAAAATAATAACTGGAGTGAAGTTTCTCTCCAGAAACATTAAAAAAATTGTTTAAGTTACACGTTAACTCAACAAAGTTTGGTTATTATAGTCCAGTCGTAATCCCCATAGGCCCAATAGTAAACCCATAAAAGTTTTATTGTTATATAGTTATTTTGCATATTGTATATAGTTCTTGTATATAGTTCTTGTGTGTGTGTGTGCATGCTGTTATATAGTTATTTTGCATGGGGCACTTAATTTCTAAATCCGTCCGTCCATAGGTCAACACTGCCTCCTGACCAGGTTCCCTGAAGGTTTTCACCAAAACAGCTCAGACCCCCAAGTATACATGTTTACTCTTGGAAAAAATATTTTGAGCATGACTTTATCAAACGATCTGATTTTGTCTGTATGCAAATGAGCGCATATTTGATGAGATATGGCCTCATTTGCATATGTAAACATTAAAATACAAAAAACATGCAATACATTTGTTTCTCCTCTTAACATAAGTAATCAACTGAGAAAGTTTCATGGTGATATCTATTATTTATTTATTTTTACCCTATTCACCTGTGGTGTCTTGACTTTCTTATTATGCTAATTATGCAAATTGCCCAAAGTGCAACTTTTAGCAACCAAGTTAAATTCCATCCATTAGGCCTATAGATGACATTTCTGCAATAAAACTTTAGGGTACTCAACATCTCTGGGTTCAAGAAATTACGACTAGACTATTAATGCTTCCAACACATTCAACACAATTTCACCCCACATTGTTCCTCTAACCACAGACTGTATATATAGATGGACATTTCCTCTCCACTTCCTCTGGCAGTCTAAATCAAACAGGATACAGGCGTCACCATCTGCATCAGATTCTGTCAGAAGAGATAGAGTGGAGCTGCGGTGTAGAGTTACCGCCAAGGCCGGATGAACCATATGGGCAACTGGGCTATTGCACAGGGGCCCACGACCTCTAAAGGGCCCAGGGCAGAGTGGGCACAAGCTAAATATCTAGTTATCTCTCTCTTATATGTTCAACTGTCCATCAGAGCAGTTGCTCAGAAATGAATTTTAAGGTGACAGTGATTTCTGTTTAAAATGAGCTGAGGACCAAAATGCTACTTGATTCTAGATTCTTGATTCTTGTTTGTGTCTTGTCTTCCTCTGTGATGCCTCTATTAATTCAATACATTTGTGCTGCTGGGAATAGCTGTTGTTAAATGAATATTGGATGCTTTGAAATTGGTTGCTTACTTATTTTTTGTGAAAATTGAGGACACTTCCTTGGCTATCATTTTCTATCTTTTTGTACGGTGTCCTTGAGTGCCAAGAAAGGCGCCTTCCAAATAAAATGTATTTATTATGATTTTTTTTTCTTCTTCTTCTTCTTATTATTGTTATCTATGTAGTGGGTCAGATTATACTGATGCTGATGTGTTTTCATAACATCATATGTGAGTGAGTGGCCTTGTGGTGCATTTGTAGTTCTATGAGCGTTTGTACATGAAAATGCACTTGATGACAGTTAGTTATTGATGTATTGAGTATATTAACTGTATTTTACTGTAATTTATTCTATATTTTGCCAGATTATGGTGATTCTGGGGTCGTGATGATGGGGCCCTTGAATATTGTTGCCCAGGGTTACAGCAAAGTGTTAATCTGGCCCTGGTTCCCGCCCAAACACCCGCCTGACCAATCAGGAGTCAGTTACAGCTGTCAATCATGACATCACACAAATCTTTACACGGACAAACATGGCTGTAAAGAGTTGGATCGACACTTTCAAACCTTTTAAAGTCTTCAACACTAATTTGGCGTCTTCACCTTAAGTTTGCGGCGAGCGTTGAACTCCTGCAGTTTCCTCTGGGCGGTGTCCATGTGGGAGAAGCGAGCAGCTTTGCCCAGCACCCAGGGGTGCTGCAGGGCCTCACGGACACTGAGGCGCTTGTGAGGGTCGAGGACGATCAGCTTACTGACCTGCAGACGGAAAAACAGGGTCAGGGCCGAGTTCAGGTCCAGGTCTCTCCAGGTCACATTCAGGGCGGATGAGGTCAAGTCTGAATGAACTGATCGGCTGTAAACTATTGAGAAGTACCAGACCTTCCAGACAACAAAGATAGAGAGATTCACTGAAACTAAATTTGAAACAGGTCCACGTAAAGTCACAAGTCCTTCCAGACAAGTCTATTTGAGGCCGATCCGAGTCAAGTTTCAAGCCGTTAAGTCTTGAGACATTCAAGAACTTTCTGAAGTCCTCCCAGACAAGTCCAAGTCAATGTCAAGGGTCTAAAGCCCTCCAAGACAAGTCCAGGTCAATTTCAATGGTCTAAAGTCCTCCAAGACAAGTCCAAGTCAATGTCAAGAGTCTAAAGTTCTCCTAGACAAGTCCAGTTTTGATTGATTAAGCAAACAAAATGTGTTTAGGTGAAAGTGCCCGGCTGTCAGGAGGAGGATCACATGTGGGACTCACCAGATCCTTGGCGTTGAGGGAGACGTCGTCCCACCACGGAGACACAAACTCGTAGTCGCAGTTGAGGATCCGGCTGTACATGTACTGGTCCCCCCTCGGGTCAAAGAACGGCTCGAACCCGCAGAGTCTGAACACGGGACACAGTTAGAGACACAGCCTTGTTTTAAAACTGTAGGACAACTGCCCCTGCTGATCCGAGAGAAAATCTTAAAGATTTAGATTCAAATGGGAAACTTTGAATTGTTCTTTCATGTTGCTGCGTCATTCAGAAACAGTGTTTCTGTCTCCTGTTTAGCGTTTCCATCAAGCTTTTCTTATGAGAATCTTTGAAACGTGCAGATAAAATTTGTTGATGGAAACACGACTAGAGACGCAGGTTGTCCAGGTCATTATAAAGTTGTTCAAGAGGTTAATTCAGGACAACAAAGAGCCATTTCTGGTCTTTTGCCTCTTTTTTGAATTAGTCAATTTGTGAGAAAACTCTTAAGCTGTATGACTTTTATAAATGTTGTGTTTCCATTAAAGTATAGGTGAATTTTGAAACAAAATTTTGAAATGTGGCATTGAAAAAAATATGAATTTGTGAGTTTCCATCAGCTGGTTTAGAGCAAATAAACACAGCTGCAGTAACGTACTTTGGTCAGCAGATGGCAATGTAGTAATGTATTGCTGTAGGCTAATCTGTCAGTAAACAGGAGAAGAAGGAGAGAAAACAACAAGAAAAAGAGGGAAAATGGAGAGAAGTCTTCAGGAATTAGATTCAACTTCTAATAGTTATTTTATGTCAGAGGAAACAGCTGATCAGTCATGTGATTAAATGATGTCAACGTCAGAACTTATTCAGAAAAAAGTTTCCATCTCCTGTTTAGAGCATTAACTATTTTAATAAAAAGACAAAAACAACTCAAGTGAGAAGAAAAACTTCTTTTTAAATCAAATTTTAGTGTTTCCATCAAGCTTTTCTCATGAGAATCTTCAAAATGTGCAGAGAAATTAATTAATTAATGATGAAAACACGACTAGTGACGCAGCTTCTCCAGGTCATTATAAAGCAGCTGTTCAAAAAATAATTTATACTGTCGATTAGTGAAAAACCTCTTAAGCCGAATGACTTTAAAAAATTTCACAATTAACCATATTTCAACTGAGTGATGAGAAAATGTCACAAATAGTCATTATGTTCAGAAAACATCATTTAAAGGAATTTAGAGGAAAAAAAGATAAACAGGAAGCAGAAATAAAACAGTTCTGACAGGACTGAGTCGATACTGAGTCAGCTCAGTGTGTGTGTGTGTGTATGTGAATGTGTGTGTGTGGTGGCGAGGTGTGAACGGACTCACAGGATGTAGAGGATGACGCCCACCGACCACATGTCCACCTCGGGGCCGTAAGCGTTTCCCCGCAGGATCTCTGGAGCTGCAGGCAGAGGAGCTGGTTAGCTGGCAGAAGCTCTAACTGAGAGTAATGTGAAATCCCACAGAGCAGCGGCTCCAGTGAACGCATCACCGCCTGCCGCCGTACATCACAGCAACACAGGTCATTAAACACACCTACAGCTGGTATTATACCATCTACTGCTACTGAAACATGGAGGACGCTGTCTAAACATAAACAAAACATAATATTTGATCCTTTTGGACAGATATTCAATTAAAAACTGCACAAAGACAAAATATTTACGTTCAAACTGATAAACTTTATTGTTTATTGTGAATATATACACTGAATTTAATGCAGCAACACGTTACATAAAAGTTGGGACTTTGTCTCCTAGTCACTGACTTGGTCTCAGAGTCTCTGAATATTCCAGCCGAGGCTTTAATCTCATTTTCTAGCTGCTGAGTGCAGCAGAACAATTTATGTTAATGGAAGTTGAAAAAAAAAAAACCTTGTCCTGTGATTCATGAAGCGGCTGTCAATCACAAATATTTATCTGGATCATGTTGCAGAAGATCACAGATGTTTTCAGATTATTTGTTGTTATATTTCTTATATTCTTATTTCGTTCACATCACCATGACAACCAGCAGCATCATCTGGACAACACAGTCACAAGTCACTCAGAGAGTCAGGAGATAATTCCTGAAATACACATTTACCATCATCTATTGCTGTTGTTCTGCAGCCACAGAGACCTTCAGGGGTGAAACACTCAGTGGGAGAGTAGACCAAGTGTTAATATATGGAAACATTCTCTCAGTGAAAGTGTGTGTGAAGGTGTGTATGTGTGTGTTAGTGTCAGCATCAGAGAATGACAGCTCTCCTCTGTTCCAGTCCAGATTCACTCTGATCCTCTGGAACTTCTTCTCCAATGGGAGATCAGTGGATGGATGTGATGGAGAGACTGTTTTGTATTTATCATTATGGAACCCAATTCTCCAAAATCCAGACTGTCTGCTTCCCTTCCTCTGGACAGACTCTGCTAACACACCCAGTGACCAGCCTTTACTGTCTCCAACCTGGACCTCCCAGCTGTGAGTCCCTGAGTTAAAGCCCTCAGAGCCCAGAACAGAGCGGTAATAATCAATCCTCTCTGGATTATCAGGAAGCTGCTGTTTCTCTCCTCGTCTCAGACTGGTCAGATCTTCAGACAGGATGAGTTCTGGATGAGCAGTGTTTGGGTCCAGAATGACAGGACTGTAGGAGACCATGTCCTTCATCTTGTTCCAGATGTTGAAGGCCAGGTTGCCCAGGTGTTTGGCCTGGTCTATCAGAGCTCCTGAGGGCAGCTGTGGATCCTCCAGCAGGAGGCGCTGCTGGACTCTTTCCACTGCAGCCTTGTAGTTGTGCAGGAATGAGACGTGTTCAGCTCTCAGCTGGTCCTCTGTGGCTCTGACTGTGTCTGAAAGAGCTGCTATCTCTCTGCTCAGAGCCTCCATCTTCTCCTTCATCATCTGACTCTTCTGCTCCTCTTCCTCCCTCAGTGCAGCCATCCTGGCCTCCTCTTCCTCTTCTAGAAACTGGTGAAGCTTCTTAAACTGCTCCTTAATCTGCGTCTCTGTGCGTCGGGCCTGGACCTGAATGTGTCCTGCTGTTTCATCAAACTTCACTTTAACTCCTTTAAAACCCTTTAACTTCTTCTTTAAAGGCTCCAGAGTTTCCTGAAGTTCCTTCTTGTGTTGTTGTGCAGCTTCGTCAATGGGTCTGAATCTGTGGTTGGAGTGTTTTTCTGAGTCTCTGCAGACGAGACACACTGGCTGCTGATGGTCCAGACAGAAGAGTTTGAGTTTCTCAGAGTGCAGACTGCAGAGAGGCTCTGAAGCTCTCTGATCTCTCTCCTGTAACAAAGCCTCACACGCGTTCTTTAAGGCAAAGCTAGGAGGTAATACCTTTGAAGATCTTCTCTTACAAACCGGACACTCTTTGGTTTCTTTGTCCTTCCACCAGCTCTGCAGACAGTCTTTACAGAAGCTGTGGTAACACGACAGAGTGACAGGATCTTTAAAGACGTCCTTACAGACCGGACAGCAGAGTTCTTCCTCTAATCTGGACGCCATTTAGTCTCTGAGTGAAAACACAGCAGGCAGACAGCTCAGCCACTCCCTGTTCTCTGAAACTTACTTTCACTTTGAGTCTCTGTTCTTGTTAAACACTCGTTCAGTTTGTGGATTCAGCAGCTGGGTGAAGTGTTAGTATCCCAGTATTCCCAGTGTTCCCTCCTGTAAATGTCCTCTTTCAGTCAGAGAAGTGGTTTTGCTCTGCAGGTGAATCTTATCGTCTGTCTCCTGGTGTGTGTGTTTACACACAAACAAGACACGTCATGTTTCCTGGTTTGTGTCATGTGAGTCAGATGAGGGGTGGAGCTGCGTCTGCCAGCCTCACTTACATATTTTGAATTCTCACAAAGGAGAAAGGAGAAATGAGAAAGGAGAAATGAGAAAGGAGAAAGGAGAAGCTTTTATCCAAAGCGACTTACAGGAAAAAAAGGGGAACAATCAAGGTATAGTGCAAAAAGAGCCATTTGTGCAGCAATAAGTGCTAGTGACAATTCTTTAAGGAGTAGAGTTGTTGTGGTGCTAGGAGAGAAGATGCTCTCCGAAGAACTTGGTCTTCATGAGTTTTTTAAATATACATATATATATATATATATATATATATATATATCACGGTGTAGACCTACAATGATTAACTTTGGGTCCAATGTTAAGTGAACTCTACAGTTATTCAATCTCCTCTGAAAGTCTTTCACTCAAAGACAGTGAGAAAGATCAGTTTCTCCTGATACAAGAGTGCAGGATAGTGCTGTTAAACTCTCCAGTTTTATTGTGAAAGTCTGAGCCACTTACACTGACTGTAAACTTTATGTTAATGTGGTGAATTAAAGAAAAAAATTCCAGAATGACCCTAAAAACTGTGATTGAGGTGCAAATTTGCACCAATATTTTGAAAGACGTACAACCCTCATTCCTAAAAAGTTCTGCGATCTTTTGCTAAATCCTTTTTGGCAAATATTCAACTGAAAACTTTACAAAGACAATATGATAATAGAAAAAAAAACAGATAATATACAGTCAATATCTGTATATAAAATATACTATATAAAAATATGTAGAAAAATTAATGGATTTTTTATGGATTTTTTTTCACAGTTTTCTTTTTACAATGAATTCAAAAGCCTTAATTTTACATTGATAAATATTTTGTGAATTGTTTTAAATGTTTACATAGAAAAGCAAATTTGCACAAATATTTTGAAAGAAATTAAAAATGAGTAAGTTATTTTACAGATAATCTCTTTAAACAGAGATAATATACAGTAAATATTTGTATTTAAAAATGTATATTTGTAGAATAAAATTAGTTATTTTTTTCTTTTGTTTACGATTTCTTTTAACATTTTTTTACATTAAATTTAAAGTTTTACTGTAAAAAAAACAGAAAGTTGCCATTTCATATTGATCAATATTATGTGAATCATAATTATTTTTTTACATAGAATTCATTGTAATTCAACATTCAAAACCATTATGCAATTAAATAATATTGTAAAAATTATACATAATAACCCAATTAATTAATTTCCAGATTTCATCTTCAATTTTATGATTAATGAAAGTAATTAACTTTTTTTGCCATTTGCAACTGATGTAGAAAAAACAAGAAAACCCTGTAAAATTATACAGGACTTTTCCGGAAAATATCTTTCTTTCTTTTCTCACAGTGTAGAACTGCTGCAGAACCTTCTTTTATGATCCACCAAGCAGCAGATATTTTAGTGAGAAATGTGACTTTTTGAAACCGTTCGCAGAACTCCTGCCTCTAACGCTCCTCGTCCAATCCTACCTTAGCAACTGTTACTAAGAATCCTACCTTAGCAACCGTTACTAAGAATCCTAACTTGGCAACCGTCACTAAGAGAAGAATGTCCGTCAAGCTTTGAGCTCTGAGCAACAATGTGCAACGGTATAACACCAGCTACCCTCACAGCTTAAAGCAGTAGTTCTCAACCTTTTTGAGTCGCGACCCCCAATTTAACATGCATGTCGTCCGCGACCCCCGATCACTGAACAGAATCTCACACGCACAGTTCAGATCATACAAACTCAGTTGATACGACGTATTTTGGACAAATAATGAAGCAGTCAGCTTCAAGCCAGAGACTCCTTGTAAAGTAATAACTTGCTACTTTGGTATTTGTCAGAAAAGACACAAAATTACCCAAAAAAGAATCAAATTGACCACAAAATGACACAAAATGATCAAAAAAAGACACAAAATGACCAAAAAAAGACACAAAATGACCAAAAAAAAGACACAAAATGACTAAAAAAGACACAAAATGACAAAAAAAAAACCACGAAATGACCAAAAAAGACACAAAATGACAAAAAAAATGACAATAAATGACCAAAAAGACTAAAACACGTGAACATTTTATCACAGTGGAGACACAGCTGACTTCCAAAATGATTTGGCGACCCCCAGAAATCATCTCGCGACCCCAATTGGGGTCCCGACCCCAAGGTTGAGAACTACTGGCTTAGAGGGAGGAGTCGTTTTTTACACATTTCCAAAACTCATAATGCAAGAGGAGCATTACTGGCTGTGGATTAAACTGTGTGGGAGACCCCACTCCAACTTAATATCTCCAAGATCAACACACACACACACACACATCTGCTCCAAGGTAAGCTGCTAGCTAGCAAACATGAGCTAACTAACGATTGTCTAACAACCCAAACCGGATTTAACAGTTATGGTTCCTGTCAGCTATTATTATTACCACTACTAGTGCAGAACTAGACCAACAAACTTAAACAAGTTAATGTACAGGTCTGTAATGTATATATTAATATTGAATGTTGGCAGCCTATCTCCCGGAGGTGTTACTCCAGAAAGAATCGTTAACAAACAGCGCCGGTCGGCTCCGTGGCTGCTGACGGTCCTGCGAGCTTGGTACATAGCAACAGTAACTAAGGGGCGGAGCTGAGCGACAACATGTTTATGGATTAAACTGATGTTGAATTTGTCTTGTTGTGGATTCATGCAACAGATATGAAGAGTGAGAGTTTATCATGTTTATTTCTGATGAGTGCTACAGACACATTCACAAACATGACCGTAAACAACAAGCGGATCGGCAAGAGTCACTTTCTGTCGATAAGCTTTCAAAGTAAGAGCACAATCAAGCATTGACCACAGAATTTACAAGAACACTGTCAAAATAAAATGCCACGAATAAAACATAAAAATGCCTTCATATTCTCCTTTACAATAACTGCCGACATGTTTACACTCAGGAAGGCAAACTCATCATTTTAAGATTAGTGATTAAGATCAGTGTGTATGATGGAATTGTTAAATTAAAACCAAATTTGGGCTTTTACTGCAAAACATTCTCTATATATTGTTGGATAATTATTGTTGATGCATTTATGTAAGCAGCTTTTTACTGTCGTCAAGGTAAAAGCTCATTTTAACTACTTAACATACTTTTATGTGCTTTAATATATTTAAATGTTTAATCACATTTCTTATATGAAAAGTAACTAAAGCTGGCAGATAAATGTAGTGGAGTAAAAAACACAGTATTTGCCTTTAAAATGTAGTGAAGTAGAAGTACAGTACTTGAGTAAATGGACTTAGTTAAATTTGCAGTTTTTTTATTTATTATTTTATAATTCTTCCATTTTGGACTGAAGAGTCGAGAGTAAATATTTTGTATTTGCAGCTGTTGAGATTCACGCTTTACACAACTATTTAGATTTATGGTTGATTTTTATTTTGTAGTACCATTTTTGTTTACACAGACTCTACAATATTTTTAAAAAATCTTATTTTCTATATATTTCTCAACATTTTGTCAAATCGTTATTGCAAAAATAACCTGAAATATTGAGATATTGTCATATTGTTTTAGGACCATAGTGCCCAGCCCTGGGTCCTAGTCACTAACACTGTCTCATACTTTTTAAATCACAGATGTTTTCTGATTATTTGTTGCTATACTTCTGATACTATTACTGCAGATATCATCCACATCACCATGACAACCATCAGCATCATCTGGACAACACAGTCACAAGTCACTCAAAGAGTCAGGAGATAATTCCTGAAATACACATTTATCATCATCTATTGCTGTTGTCCTGCAGCCACAGAGACCTTCAGGGGTGAAACAGTCAGTGGGAGAGTAGACACAGTGTAGAAATATGGAAACATCCTCTCAGTGAAAGTGTGTGTGAAGGTGTGTATGCGTGTGTTGGTGTCAGCATCAGAGAACGACAGCTTTCCTCTGTTCCAGTCCAGATTCACTCTGATCCTCTGGAGCTTCTTCTCCAATGGGAGATAAGTGGATGGATGTGATGGAGAGACTGCTCTGTATTTATCACGATAAAACCGTATTCTCCATAATCCAGACTCTTGGCGTCCCTTCCTCTGGACAGACTCTGCTAACACACCCAGTGACCAGACTTCACTGTCTCCAACCTGGATGTCCCAGCTATGAGTCCCTGAGTTAAAGCCCTCAGAGCCCAGAACAGAACTGTAATTATCAATCCTCTCTGTATTATCAGGAAGCTGCTGTTCCTCTCCTTCTCTCAGACTGGTCAGATCTTCAGACAGGATGAGGAATGTACCAGCAGTGTTTGGGTCCAGAATGACAGGACTGTAGGAGACCATGTCCTTCATCTTGTTCCAGATGTTGAAGGCCAGGTTGCCCAGGTGTTTGGCCTGGTCTATCAGAGCTCCTGAGGGCAGCTGTGGATCCTCCAGCAGGAGGCGCTGCTGGACTCTTTCCACTGCAGCCTTGTAGTTGTGCAGGAATGAGACGTGTTCAGCTCTCAGATGGTCCTCTGTGGCTCTGACTGTGTCTGAAAGAGCTGCTATATCTCTGCTCAGAGCCTCCATCTTCTCCTTCATCATCTGACTCTTCTGCTCCTCTTCCTCCCTCAGTGCAGCCATCCTGGCCTCCTCTTCCTCTTCTAGAAACTGGTGAAGCTTCTTAAACTGCTCCTTAATCTGCGTCTCTGTGCGTCGGGCCTGGACCTGAATGTGTTCTGCTGTTTGATCAAACTTCACTTTAACTTTCTTAAAACCCTTTAACTTCTTCTTTAAAGGCTCCAGAGTTTCCTGAAGTTCCTTCTTGTGTTGTTGTGCAGCTTCATCGATGGGTCTGATTGTGTGCTTGGAGTGATTTTCCGAGTCTCTACAGATGTGACACACTGGCTGCTGATGGTCCAGACAGAAGAGTTTGAATTTCTCAGAGTGCAGACTGCAGAGAGGCTCTGAAGCTCTCTGATCTCTCTCCTGTAACAAGGCCTCACATGCGTTCTTTAAGGCAAAACTAGGAGGTAAAACCTTTGAAGATCTTCTCTTACAAACCGGACACTCTTTGGTTTCTTTGTCCTTCCACCAGTTCTGCAGACAGTCTTTACAGAAGCTGTGGCAACACGACAGAGTGACAGGATCTTTAAAGAGGTCCTGACAGACCGGACAGCAGAGTTCTTCCTCTAATCTGGACGCCATTTAGTCTCTGAGTGAAAACACAGCAGGCAGACAGCTCAGCCACTCCCTGTTCTCTGAAACTTACTTTACTTTGAGTCTCTGTTCTTGTTAAACACTCGTTCAGTTTGTGGATTCAGCAGCTGGGTGAAGTGTTAGTATCCCAGTATTCCCAGTGTTCCCTCCTGTAAATGTCCTCTTTCAGTCGGAGAAGTGGTTTTGCTCTGCAGGTGAATCTTATCGTCTTTCTCCTGGTGTGTGTGTTTACACACAAACAAGACACGTCATGTTTCCTGGTTTGTGTCAGGTGAGTCAGATGAGTAGTGGAGCTGCGTCTGCCAGCCTCACTTACATATTTTACATATTTTGAATTCTTACAAAGGAGAAAACAAAGAATAATTGGAATTTCTTTTGACTAGTTGTTGGAGCTTCTTTAATCCAGTCAGCAAGTTCAACGACAGTGAAGTTTGGTTTCTTGTTTTTACTTTAAGAGAGTGTAATAAATGTTCAATAAACAGCTCTGAGGCATCAAAAACTGTCTTACATGTACAATGTTTATCAGGGTTTAAACCTACAATGATTAACTTTGGGTCCAATGTTAAGCATAATCTACAGTTATTTAATCTCCTTTGAAAGTCTTTCACTCAAACACAGTGAGAAAGATCAGTTTCTCCTGATGTAAGAGTGCAGGATAGTGCTGTTAAACTCTCCAGTTTTATTGTTATAATCTGAGCCACTTTCAGTGATTATAAACTTTATGTTGATGTGATGAAATAAAGAAATAAAGAAATATTAAAATGACCGTAAAAACTGTGATTGAGGAGCAAATTTGCACCAATATTTTGAAAGACGTAGAACCCTCATTCCTAAAAAGTTCTGCGATTATTGCTAAATCCTTTTTGGCAAATATTCAACTGAAAACTGTACAAAGACAATATGATAACAGAAAAAATACAGATATTATACAGTCAATATCTGTATATAAAATATAGTAAATAAAAATATGTAGAAAAATGTATGGACTTTTTATGGCTATTTTTTTCACAGTTTTCTTTTTACAATAAATTCAAAGCCTTAATTTTACATTGATAAATATTTTTTGAATTGTTTTAAATGTTTACATAGAAAAGGAAATTTGCACAAATATTTTGAAATGAAATTAAAGTAAGTTATTTTACAGATAATCTCTTTAAATAGAGATAATATACAGTAAATATTTGTATTTCAAATATATATTTCTGTAGCAAAAGTTATTTATTTCTTTTTTATGATTTCTTTTAACTTTTTTTTTACATTCAATTTAAAGTTTTACTGTGAAAAACGTAAAGTTGCCATTTCATATTGATCAATAATATGTAAATAATAATTATTTTTTACATAGAATTCATTGCAATCCAACATTCAAAACCATTACGCAATTAAATAATATTGTAAAAAAATATATATATAATAACCCATTAAATTATTTTTACAGATTTCATCTTCAATTTTATGGTTAATAGTTGTAATGAAAGTAATTACCTTTTTTTGCCATTTGCAACTGATGTAGAAAAAAAACAAGAAAACCCTGTAAAATTATACTGGAATTTTCCGGAAAATATCTTTCTTTCTTTTCTCACAGTGTAGAACTGCTGCAGAACCTTCTTTTATGATCCACCAAGCAGCAGATATTTTAGTGAGAAATGTGACTTTTTGAAACCGTTCGCAGAACTCCTGCCTCTAACGGTCCTCGTCCAATCCTACTTTAGAAACCGTTACTAAGAATCCTACCTTAGCAACCGTTACTAAAAATCCTACCTTGGCAACCGTCACTAAGAGAAGAATGTCCGTCAAGCTTTGAGCTCTGAGCAACAAGGTGAAACGGTCTGACACCAGCTACCATCACAGCTTAGAGGGAGGAGTCGTTTTTTACACATTTCCAAAACTCATAATGCAAGAGGAGCATTACTGGCTGTGGATTAAACCGTGTGGGAGACCCCACTCCAACTTAATATCTCCAAGATCAACACACACACACACACACATCTGCTCCAAGGTAAGCTGCTAGCTAGCAAACATGAGCTAACTAACGATTGTCTAACAACCCAAACCAGATTTAACAGTTATGGTTACTGTCAACTAGTATTATTACCACTACTAGTGCAGAATTCGTCCAACAAACGTATGTTAATGATGTGAAAATAGCACGCTAAGCTAGCTAGCAATGTTGCTAGGAAAAACTACCAGCCTCTGTAGCACAGAGCTATGAGCAAAAACAAGTTAATGTACAGGTCTGTAATGTATATATTAATATTGAATGTTGGCAGCCTATCTCCCGGAGGTGTTACACCATAAAGAATCGTTAACACAAACAGCGCCGGTCCGCTCCGTGCCTTCTTGACGGTCCTGGGAACTTGGTACATAGCAACAGTAACTAAGGGGCGGAGCTGAGCGAATACATGTTTATGGATTAAACTGATGTTGAATTTGTCTTGTTGTGGATTCATGCAACAGATATGAAGAGTGAGAGTTTATCGTCTTTATTTCTGATGAGTGCTACAGACACATTCACAAACTGTAAACAACAAGCGGATCGGCATGAGTCACTTTCTGTCGCTGAGATTTCAAAATAAGAGCACAATCAAGCATTGACCACAGAATTTACAAAAACACTTTCAAAATAAAATGCCTCGAATAAAACAGAAAAGAAGCCTTTACAATAACTGCCGACATGTTTACACTCAGGAAGGCAAACTCATCATTTTAACATTAGTGGTTAAGATCAGTGTGTATGATGGAATTGTTCATTTAGAACCAAATTTGGGCTTTTACTGCAAAAATTCTCTATGTATTGTTCAATAATTATTGTTGATGCATTTATGTAAGCAGCGTTTTACTGTCATCAAGGTAACCGCTCATTTAACTACTTAATATACTTCTATGTGGTTTAACTCATAAAAGTGTTTAATCACGTTTCTTATATGAAAAGTAACTAAAGCTGGCAGATAAATGTAGTGGAGTAAAAACACAATAGTAGAAGGACAGTACTTGAATAAATGTACTTAGTTCATTTTATTTTTTTTATTTTCTAATTCTTTCATTTTGCACTGAAGAGTTGAGAGTAAATATTTTACAGCTGTTGAGAATTGCACTTTACACAACAATTCAGATTCATGGTACACTCGAAAATGAATTATAAAAAATTATATTTTCTACATAGTTCTTAGTATTTTGTCATATTATATTATTATTATTATTATTATTATTATTATTATTATTATATATTATTGCAAAAAACAACCTGAAATGTTGAGATATTGTTTCAGGACCATATTGTCCAGCCCTGTGTCCTATTCCCTGACTAGATCTCATATTTTTTTAAATCACAGATGTTTTCTGTTTCCGGGCGCAGTAATGTGCCGCCCACTGCTCCTTGCATGGTGTGTTCACTAGTGTGTAAAAAAGGATGGGTTAATTGCAGAGGTTGAATTTCTCCATTGTGGGATTAATAAAGTAATCTTCTTCTTCTTCTTTCTGATTATTTGTTGGTATATTTCTTATATTATTACTGCAGATATCATCCACATCACCATGACAACCATCAGCATCATCTGGACAACTCAGTCACAAGTCACTCAAAGAGTCAGGAGATAATTCCTGAAATACACATTTATCAGCATCTATTGCTGTTGTTCTGCAGCCACAGAGACCTTCAGGGGTGAAACACTCAGTGGGAAAGTAGACCCATTGTTAATATATGGAAACATCCTCTCAGTGAAAGTGTGTGTGAAGGTGTGTATGCATGTGTTAGTGTCAGCATCAGAGAACAACAGCTCTCCTCTGTTCCAGTCCAGATTCACTCTGATCCTCTGGAGCCTTTTCTCCAGTGGGAGATCATCGCGGGGATGTGATGGAGAGAGTGTTCTGTATTTATCACTACGGAACAATATTCTCCATAATCCAGACTGTATGCTTCCCTTCCTCTGGACAGACTCTGGGTTTCGCTTTCTCTGGGCAGACTCTGCTAACACACCCAGTGACCAGCTTGCACTGTCTCCAACCTGGACCTCCCAGCTGTGAGTCCCTGAGTTAAAGCCCTCAGAGCCCAGAACAGACCAGTCATAACCAAACCTCTCTGGATTATCAGGAAGCTGCTGTTTCTCTCCTCGTCTCACACTGGTCAGATCTTCAGACAGGGTGAGATATGAACGAGCAGTGTTTGGGTCCAGAATGACAGGACTGTAGGAGACCATGTCCTTCATCTTGTTCCAGATGTTGAAGGCCAGGTTGCCCAGGTGTTTGGCCTGGTCTATCAGAGCTCCTGAGGGCAGCTGTGGATCCTCCAGCAGGAGGCGCTGCTGGACTCTTTCCACTGCAGCCTTGTAGTTGTGCAGGAATGAGACGTGTTCAGCTCTCAGCTCGTCCTCTGTGGCTCTGACTGTGTCTGAAAGAGCTGCTATATCTCTGCTCAGAGCCTCCATCTTCTCCTTCATCATCTGACTCTTCTGCTCCTCTTCCTCCCTCAGTGCAGCCATCCTGGCCTCCTCTTCCTCTTCTAGAAACTGGTGAAGCTTCTTAAACTGCTCCTTAATCTGCGTCTCTGTGCGTCGGGCCTGGACCTGAATGTGTTCTGCTGTTTGATCAAACTTCACTTTATCTTCTTTAAAACCCTTTAACTTCTTCTTTAAAGGCTCCAGAGTTTCCTGAAGTTCCTTCTTGTGTTGTTGTGCAGCTTCACCAATGGGTCTGAATCTGTGGTTGGAGTGTTCTTCTGAGTCTCTGCAGACGAGACACACTGGCTGCTGATGGTCCAGACAGAAGAGTTTGAGCTTCTCAGAGTGCACACTGCAGAGAGCCTCTGAAGCTTTCTGATCTCTATCCTGTAAGAAGGCCTCACACAGGTTCTTTAAAGCAAAATTAGGATTATAATCCCTTGACTGTCTTTTCTTACAAAACGGACACTCTTTGGTTTCTTTGTCCTTCCACCAGCTCTGCAGACAGTCTTTACAGAAGCTGTGGTAACACGATAGAATGAAAGGATCTTTAAAGACGTCCTTACAGACCGGACAGCAGAGTTCTTCCTCTAATCTGGACGCCATTTAGTCTCTGAGTGAAAACACAGCAGGCAGACAGCTCAGCCGCTCCCTGTTCTCTGAAACTTACTTTACTTTGAGTCTCTGTTCTTGTTAAACACTCGTTCAGTTTGTGGATTCAGCAGCTGGGTGAAGTGTTAGTATCCCAGTATTCCCAGTGTTTCCTCCTGTAAATGTCCTCTTTCAATTGGAGAAGTGGTTTTGCTCTGCAGGTAAATCTTATCGTCTGTCTCCTGGTGTGTGTGTGTGTGTGTGTGTGTGTGTGTGTTTGTGTGTGTGTGTGTGTGTGTGTGTGTGTGTGTGTCCTGTCTCCTGGTGTGTCTCAGGTCAGTAGAATGAGGGGCGGAGCTGCGTTTGCCAGCCTCACTTTACTAATTTCCATATTGTGCATTCTCACGAAGGAGAAAACAAAGATATTAAAGAGATTTGTTTGGAGCTGAGTAACTTGACAACACTTTCATGAAAACAAATCACCAAGTCACCAAATTGCCGAAATCTTCTTTCTCCAAATATTTATAAAAGGACAAGTTGTTGGAGCTTCTTTAATCCAGTCAGCAAGTTCAAGAATAGTGAACTTTGAGTTTATTGTTTTTACTTTAAGAGAGTGTAATAAATCTTCAATAAACAGCTCTGAGGCAGCAAAAACTGTCCTACATGTACGGTGAATATCAGAGTGTAAACCTACAATGATTAACTTTTGGTCCAATGTTAAGTGAACTGTACAGTTATTTAATCTGCTCTAAAAGTATTTCACTCAAACACAGTGAGAAAGTTCAGTTTCTCCTGATACAAGAGTGCAGGATAGTGCTGTTAAACTCTCCAGTTTTATTGTAATAATCAGAGCCATTTTCATGAATTATAAACTTTATGTTGATGTGGTGAAATAGGGAAAAAAATCTCAGAATGACTATAAAAACTGTGATTGAAGAGCACATTTGCACAAATATTTTGAAGATGTACAACTCATTCCTAAAAAGTTGTGTGATCATTTGCTGAATTCTTTTTTTTCTTACATAGAATTCACTGTAATTCAACATTCAAAACCATTACGCAATTGAAATTTGTAAAAATAAATAAATCTATAATATCCTATTAAATTAGTTTACAGATTTCAACTTCCATTTTAAAATCCGGAACCATCTCCTGGAAAGATGCTGGACTCTCTCCTTTTCCGGAGTTGCCCAGGATGAAAGGCGCTGGGCGGGTGTGGGGATACTCACAAGCCCCCATCTGAGCGCTGCTGTGTTGGTGTTCTCCCCGAGGAACAAGAGGGTCGCCTCAATGCGAGGTCTCTGACTGTTGTTTGTGTCTATCCAACGAACAGCAGTTCGGAGTACCCGGCCTTCTTTGAGTCTCTTGGCGGTGTCCTGGAGGGGGTACCGCCTGGGGACTCTATAGTTCTTCTGGGAGACTTCAACATTCACATCGGCAAAGATGATGGTACCTGGATTGGACTTCTGTGCTATTCACAGATCGTCCATAACAAACACCATGTTTGAGCATAGAGTTGCTCATAAGTGTACTTGGTACCACAGCACTCTAGGCCAAAGATCTATGATCGATTTGATTATCGTATCGTCAGATCTGTGGCCGCATGTTTTGGACACTCGGGTGAAGAGAGGAGCAGAGCTGTCAACTGATCACCACCTGGTGGTGAGTTGGATCAGGTGGCGGGGGAGGCCGCTGGAAAGACCTGGCAAACCCAAAAGTATAATGAGGGTGAACTGGGAACATTTAGCGGAGGCCCCTGTTTGCAGGATCTTCAACTCACACCTCTGGAATAATTTATCCAACATCCCAGGTGAGGTTGGGGACATGGAGTATGAATGGGCCATGTTCAAAGCCTCAATTGTTGACACGGCTGGTAGGGGCTGTGGTCTGAAGGTTGTTGGTGCCTGTCGTGGTGGAAACCCAAGAAACCGCTGGTCGACACCAGCGGTGAGGGAGGCCGTCAAGCTGAAGAAGGAGGCTTTTCGGGCTTGGCTGGCCGAGCAGTCTCTGGACCCCTCAGGTGCCGTTCAGCCAGAAGGGCTGCAGCTGTGGCAGTCACTTAAGCAAAAACTCGGGTATGGGAGGAATTCGGGGAGGCTATGGAGAAGGACTATCGGTCGGCCTCAAAAACCGTTCTGGAAAACCGTTGGGCGATTCAGGAAGGGAAAACAGGGCTTGGCTCAAGCTGTGTTTAGCGGGGGAGGAGACCTGCTGACCCAACCTGGGGATGTCGTCAGATGGTCGAAAGAGCACTTTGAGGAAGTCCTTAATCCAACCAACATGTCCAGAGTGTGAAGATTCAGGGAAAGACTCATCAGTATCCCTGGCAGAAGTCGCCGAGGTAGTCAAGGAGCTGCCCGTCGGCAAGGCGACAGGGTTGGATGAGGTTCGTCCTGAGATGCTGAAGGTTCTGGACACTGTTGGCCTGTCATGGTTGACATACCTCTTGTGTCGAATGGAGGTCTGGGACATTGCCAGTGGAATGGCAGACCGGGGTGATGGTTCCCATTTTTAAAAAAGGGGGCCGGAGGATGTGTTACAATTACCATAGAATCACACTGCTCACCCTCCCCTGGAAAGTCTACTCCAGGGTGCTGGAAAGGAGGCTCCGGCCGATTGTCAAACCTTAGATTCAGGAGGAACAATGCAAAGTCTTGTTGGGGGTACTGCGAGAATATGGGGTACCGGGCTCGTTGCTACGAGCTATCCGGTCCCTATATCACCAAAGTGAGAGCTGTGTCCGCATACTCGGCACAACGTCAAACATGTTCCCGGTGGGAGTTGGCCTCCGCCAGGGTTGCCCCTTGTCTCTGATTCTGTTCGTGGTCTTCATGGACAGGATCTCAAGGCGCAGCCGGGGGGAGGAAAGGATCTGGTTTGGTGACTTTAGAATTGCATCTCTGCTTTTTGCAGATGATGTGGTTCTTTTGGCTTCATCAGACCGGGACCTCCAGCATTCATTGTGGCGGTTTGCAGCCAAGTGCGAATCGGTTGGGATGAGAGTCAGCACCTCCAAGTCTGAGGCCGTGGTTCTCTGCCGGAAAACGGTTGATTTCCCCCTCTGGGTGGGGAGAGAGGTACTGCCTCAAGCGAAGGAGTTCAAGTATCTCGGGGTCTTGTTCATGAGTGAGGGTAGAACGGAGCGTGAGATGGACAGGCAGTTTGGTGCTGCAGTGATGCGGGCATTGGACGGGACCGTCGTGGTGAAGAAGGAGCTGAGCCTGAAGGCAAAGCTCTTGATTTACTGGTCCATCTATGTTCCAACCCTCACCTATGGTCATGAGCTTTGGGTAGTGACCGAAAGAACAAGATCCCAGATACAAGCGGCCGAAATGAGCTTCCTCCGTAGGGTGGCTGGGCTCAGCCTTAGAGATAGGGTGAGGTGCTCAGCAATCTGGAAGGAGCCCGGAGTAGAGCTGCTGCTCCTTCACGTCGAAAGGAGCCAGTTGAGGTGGTTTAGGCATCTGCTAAGGATGCCTCCCGGGCGCCTCCCGTTAAAGATGTTCCGGGCACGTCCAACTGGTAGGAGACCCCAGGGAAGACCCAGAACACGGTTGAGGGATTATATTTCTTGCATGGCCTGGGAACGCCTCGGGGTCCCCCAGGAGGAGCTGGACATTGTGGCTGGGGAGAGGGGCACCTGGAATGCCCTGCTTAGCCTGCTGCCCCCACGACCCAGCCCCGGATAAGCGGACGAGAATTGATGGATGGACTTTTAGAGAGTGAGATAAATGTTCAATAAACAGCTCTAAGTGAACTCTACAGTTATTTAATCTCCTCTGAAAGTCTTTCACTCAAACACAGTGAGAAAGATCAGTTTCTCCTGATACAAGAGTGCAGGATAGTGCTTTTAAACTCTTCAGTTTTATTGTAATAATCTGAGCCACTTTGAAAGCCAGTGATGGAAATAAGGGAAAAAAATATCAGAATGACCCTAAAAATTGCGATTGAGGAGCAAATTTGCAACAATATTTTGAAAGACATACAACCCTCATTCCTAAAAGGTTGTGCGATCATTTGCTGAATCCTTTTTGACAAATATTCAACTGAAAACTGTACAAAGACAAAATAATAATAGAAAAAAAATACAGATAATATACAGTAAATATCTGTATATAAACATATATATATTGGTAGAATAACTAAAGGGTTTTTATGGATATTTTTAACGATTTCTATTTGTCTTCTTCTCTCTCTCTTTTTTACATTGAAATCAAAGTTTTACTGTAAAAAACAGAAAGCTGCCTTAATTTTACATTGATCATTATTATGTGAATTATTTTAAATGTTTTACATAGAATTCACTGTAATTCAACATTCAAAACCAATATGCAATTAAATCATTTTTAAAAAAAATCTATAATGCCCCTTTAAGTTAATTTACAGACTTCATCTTCCATTTTATGGTAAATATTTGTAATAAATGTAATTAAGTTTCCTTGGCATTTGCAACTAATGTAGAAAAATAACAAACCCTGTAAAATAATACAGGAAATTTCTGGAAAATATATAGATTTCTTTTATCACAGTGTAGAACAGCTGCAGAACCCTCTCTCACCCTGGAGCGCCACACAATGTCCCCATGGTCACCTGTCTTTAATTCGATGTGTATCCGATCCACCAAGCAGCAGATATTTTAGTGAGAAATGTGACTTTTTGAAAACGTTCGCAAAACTCCTCCCTTAGTAACCGTTACTAAAAATCCTACCTTAGCAACTGTAAGTAAGAGCAGAAGGTCCATCAAGTTTTGAGCTCTGAGCAACAAGGTGAAACGGTCTGACACCAGCTACCATCACAGCTTAGAGGGAGGAGACGTTTTTTACCCATTTCCAAAACTAATAAAGCAAGAGGAACGTTGCTGGCTGTGGATTAAACCGTGTGGGAGACCCCACTCCAATTTAACATCTCCAAGGTCAACACACATACACACATCTGCTCCAAGGTAAGCTGCTAGCTAGCAAACATAAGCTAACTCACGATTTTCTAACAACCCAAATTAGATTGAACAGTTATGATTCCTGTCAACTAGTATTATTACGACTATTAGTGCAGAACTAGTTCAACAAACTTATGTTAATGATGCCGTCTATGAAATTAGCATGCTAAGCTGACTAGCAATGTTGCTAGTAAAAAACTATCAGCCTCTGTAGCACAGAGCTATGAGAAAAAAAAGTTACTGTACAGGTCTGTAATGTATATCAATGTTGAACATAACGTCCCGTGTGAATGGGCAGCCTATCTCCCGGAGGTGTTACTCCAGAAAGAATCACTAACACAAACAGCGCCGGTCCGCTCCGTGGCTGCTGACGGTCCTGCGAGCTTGGTACATAGCAACAGTAACTAAGGGGCGGAGCTGAGCAACAACATGTTTATGGATTAAACTGATGTTGAATTTGTCTTGTTGTGGATTCATGCAACAGATATGAAGAGTGAGAGTTTATCATCTTTATTTCTGATGAGCGCTACAGACACATTCACAAACATCACCGTAAACAACAAGCGGATCGGCATGAGTCACTTTCTGTCGATAAGCTTTCAAAATAAGAGCACAATCAAGCGTTGACCACAGAATTTACAAGAACACTGTCGAAATAAAATGCCTCGAATAAAAAATAAAGGAAACCTTTTTATTCTCCTTAACAATAACTGCCGACATGTTAACACTCAGGAAGGCAAACTCATCATTTTAACATTATTGATTAAGATCAGTGTGTATGATGGAATTGTTCAATTAGAACCAAATTTGGGCTTTTATTGCAAAAATTCTCCAAATATTGTGGGATAATTATTGTTGATGCATTTATTTAAGCAGCGTTTCATTGTTGTCAAGGTAAAAGATAATTTTAACTACTTATTATACCTGCTTGTGGTTTAACTCATAAAAGTGTTTAATCACGTTTCTTATATGAAAAGTAACTAAAGCTGGCAGATAAATGTAGTGGAGTAAAAAACACAATATTTGCATTTTAAATGTAGTGAAGTGGAAGGACATTACTTGAGTAAATGGACTTAGTCATTTTTATTATCTTATAATTATTCCATTTTGCACTGAATAGTAAATATTTTGTATTTGCAGCCGTAGAGATTTGCACTATACACACCATTTTTGATTTAAAGTTGATTTTTATTTAGTTCCACAGTTTTTATTTATACACACTAAAGTCACATCACCATGACAACCATCAGCATCATCTGGACAACACAGTCACAAGTCACTCAAAGAGTCAGGAGATAATTCCTGAAATACACATTAATCATCATCTATTGCTGTTGTTCTGCAGCCACAGAGACCTTCAGGGGTGAAACACTCAGTGGGAGAGTAGACCCAATGTTAATATATGGAAGCATCCTCTCAGTGAAAGTGTGTGTGAAGGTGTGTATGTGTGTGTTTTTTGTGCGTGTGCGTGTGCGTGTGTGTGTGTGTGTCCTGTTTCTTAGTGTGTCTCAGGTCAGTAGAATGAGGGGCGGAGCTGCGTCTGCCAGCATCACTTAATTATTTTACATATTGTGAATTCTAACGAAGGAGGAAACAAAGATATTGAGGAGATTTTCTTTGAGCTGAGTGACTTGACAACACTTTGATGTAAATAAATCACCCACCAAAGTCGTAAATTTACTGAAATCTACTCTCTCCAAATGTTAATAAAAGGACGAGTTGTTGGAGCTTCTTTGATCCAGTCAACAAGTTCAACGACAGTGAACTTTGATTTATTGTTTTATTTTATAGAGTAATAAATCTTCAATAAACAGCTCTAAGGCAGCAAAAACTGTCCTAAATTTACGATGTTTATCAGGGTTTAAAACTACAATGATTAACTTTGGGTCCAATGTTAACTGAACTCTACAGTTATTTAATCTGCTCTGAAAGTCTTTCAATCAAACACAGTGAGAAAGATCAGTTTCTCCTGATACAAGAGTGCAGGATAGTGCTGTTAAACTCTCAAGTTTTATTGTGAAAATCTGAGCAACTTACACTGATTGTAAACTGTATGTTGATTTAGTTAAATAAAGAAAAAAATCTCAGAATGACCCTAAAATCTGTGATTGAGGAGCAAATTTGCACCAATATTTTGAAAGACATACAACCCTCATCCCTAAAAAGTTGTGTGATCATTTGCTGAATCCTTTTTAACCAATATTCAACTGAAAACTGTACAAAGACAAAATAATAATAGAAAAAAATACAGATAATATACAGTCAATATCTGTATATAAGATATACTATATAAAAATATGTAGAATAACTAAAGGATTGTTAAATGGCTATTTTTTTCATGGTTTTCTTTTTTTTTTTTTTTTTTACAATGAATTCAAAGCCTTAATTTTACATTGTTTATTTATTTGTGAATTATTTTAAATGTTTTACATTGAAAAGCAAATTTGCACAGATATTTTGAAACAAATTTAAAATAAGTAAGTTATTGTACAGATAATTTCATTAAATAGAGATAATATACAGTAAATATTTGAATTTAAAAAATATATTTCTGTAGAACATCAATTTAAAAAAAAACTTTTTTTTAACATTTAATTTAAAATTTTACTGTAACAAAACAGGAAGTTGCCATTTCATATTTGTCAATATAATGTGAATTATTATTATTATTTTTTGCACTTAATTCACTGTAATTCAACATTCAAAACCGTTACGCAATTAATATTGTAAAAAAAAAAAAATCTATGATTTCCAATTATATTATTTTACAGATTTCAACTTCCATTTGATGGTTTATATTTGTAATGAAATTAATTACCTTTTGTGGCATTTGCAGTTAATGTAGAATAAAAAACAAGAAAAAGCCCTGTAAAATAATACAGAAAATTTCTGGAAAATATGTATTGATTTTTATTTTGTTGGGCCATTTTGTAGTGCACAGACTCGAAAATATTTTTTAAAAATCGCTTTGTCATATAATTATTGCAAAAACAACCTGAAATATCGTAATATTGTTTTAGGTCGCCCAGCCCTGTGTCCCTGACTCTGTCTCACAGATGTTTTGTGATTGTTTGTTGTTATACTTCTGATACTATTACTGCAGATATCCACATCACCATGACAACCATCAGCATCATCTGGACAACACAGTCACAAGTCACTCAAAGAGTCAGGAGATAATTCCTGAAATACACATTTATCATCATCTATTGCTGTTGTCCTGCAGCCACAGAGACCTTCTGGGGTAAAACCCTCAGTGGAGGAATAGACCCATTGTTAATATATGGAAACATCCTCTCAGTGAAAGTGTGTGTGAAGGTGTGTATGTGTGTGTTAGTGTCAGCATCAGAGAATGACAGCTTTCCTCTGTTCCAGTCCAGATTCACTCTGATCCTCTGGAGCTTCTTCTCCAATGGGAGAAAAGTGTCTGGATGTGTTGGAGACAGTGCTGTGTATTTACCACCATACAATAATATTCTCCATGATCCAGTCAGTATGTTTCCCTTCCTCTGGACAGACTCTGCTAACACACCTAGTACCCAGCTGTCAATGTCTCCAACCTGGACGTCCCAGCTGTGAGTCCCTGAGTTAAAGCCCTCAGAGCCCAGAACAGAGTAGTAACTAACAAACCTCTCTGGATTATCAGGAACCTGCTGTCGCTCTCCTCTCACTCTGGTCAGATCTTCAGACACAATGAGGTTTGGATGAGCAGTGTTTGGGTCCAGAATGACAGGACTCAAGGAGACCATGTCCTTCATCTTGTTCCAGATGTTGAAGGCCAGGTTGCCCAGGTGTTTGGCCTGGTCTATCAGAGCTCCTGAGGGCAGCTGTGGATCCTCCAGCAGGGGGCGCTGCTGGACTCTTTCCACTGCAGCCTTGTAGTTGTGCAGGAATGAGACGTGTTCAGCTCTCAGCTCGTCCTCTGTGGCTCTGATTGTGTCTGAAAGATCTGCTATCTCTCTTCTCAGAGCCTCCATCTTCTCCTTCATCATCTGACTCTTCTGCTCCTCTTCCTCCCTCAGTGCAGCCATCCTGGCCTCCTCTTCCTCTTCTAGAAACTGGTGAAGCTTCTTAAACTGCTCCTTAATCTGCGTCTCTGTGTGTCGGGCCTGGACCTGAATGTGTTCTGCTGTTTGATCAAACTTCACTTTAACTTGTTTAAAGCCCTTTAACTTCTCCTTTAAAGGCTCCAGAGTTTCCTGAAGTTGCTTCTTGTGTTGTTGTGCAGCTTCATCGATGGGTCTGAATCTGTGGTTGGAGTGTTCTTCTGAGTCTCTGCAGATGTGACACACTGGCTGCTGATGGTCCAGACAGAAGAGTTTGAGTTTCTCAGAGTGCAGACTGCAGAGAGGCTCTGAAGCTCTCTGATCTCTCTCCTGTAACAAAGCCTCACATGCGTTCTTTAAGGCAAAGTTAGGAATAAATTCCTTTGAAGATCTTTTCCTACAAACCGGACACTCTTTGGTTTCTTTGTCCTTCCACCAGCTCTGCAGACAGTCTTTACAGAAGCTGTGGTAACACGACAGAGTGACAGGATCTTTAAAGACGTCCTGACAGGCCGGACAGCAGAGTTCTTCCTCTAATCTTGACGCCATTTAGTCTCTGAGTGAAAACACAGCAGGCAGACAACTCAGCCACTCCCTGTTCTCTGAAACTTACTTTACTTTGAGTCTCTGTTCTTGTTAAACACTCGTTCAGTTTGTGGATTCAGCAGCTGGGTGAAGTATCCCAGTATTCCCAGTGTTCCCTCCTGTAAATGTCCTCTTTCAGTCGGAGAAGTGGTTTTGCTCTGCAGGTGAATCTTATCGTCTGTCTCCTGGTGTGTGTGTGTCCTGTCTCCTGGTGTGTCTCAGGTCAGCAGAATGAGGGGCGGAGCTGCATCTGCCAGCCTCACTTTACTAATTTCCATTTTGTGAATTCCCACAAAGGAGAAAACAAAGATATTGAAGAGATTTGTTCGGAGCTGAGTAACTTGACAACACTTTCATGAAAACAAATCACCTACCAAAATCATCAAATTGCTGAAATCTTTCTCCAAATGTTTATAAAAGGAAAAATTGTTGGAGCTTCTTTAATCCAGTCAGCAGGTTCAAGGACAGTGAACTTTGATTTAATGTTTTATTTTATAGAGTGTAATAAATCTTCAATAAACAGCTCTGAGGCAGCAACAACTGTCCTACATGTACGGTGAATATCAGGGTGTAAACCTACAATGATTAACTTTGGGTCCAATGTTAACTGAACTCTAAAGTTATTTAATCCGCTCTGGAAGTCTTTCACTCAAACACAGTGAGAAAGTTCAGTTTCTCCCGATAAAAGAGTGCAGGATAGTGTTAAACTCTCCAGTTTTATTGTAATAATGTGAACCACTTTCACTGATTATAAACTTTATGTTGATGTGATGAAATAGGGGGGAAAAATCTCAGAATGACTATAAAAACTGTGATTAAGGCATAAGGGTCGGGTGCAACATAAGCCGGGCAGCAGGCAAAGGCTGGTACCTGGGCGTGCTGACCCCCGGCTTCAGTGGCGGGCTCTGGGGAAGTGGAATGTCACCTCGTTGGCGGGGAAGGAGCCCAAGCTTGTGCAGGAGGTGGATCTTTACCGGCTAGATATAGCTGGGCTCCCCTCCATGCGTAGCTTGGGTTCCGGAACCTAACTCCTGGAGAGATGCTGGACTCTCTCCTTTTCCGGAGTTGCCCAGGGTGAGAGGCGCCGGGCAGGTGTGGGGATACTCACAAGCCCTCATCTGAGCGCCGCTGTGTTGGAGTTCTCCCCGAGGAACCAGAGGGTCCCCTCAATGCGAGGTCTCTGACCGGGGGGAGGCTGCTGGACAGACCTGGCAAACCCAAACGTGTAGTGAGGGTGAACTGGGAACATTTAGCGGAGGCCCCTGTCTGCAGGATCTTCAACTCACACCTCCGGAATAATTTATGCAACATCCCGGGTGAGGTTGGGGACATGGAGTATGAATGGGCCATGTTCAAAGCCTCAATTGTTGACACGGCTGGTAGGAGCTGTGGTCTGAAGGTTGTTGGTGCCTGTCGTGGCGGCAACCCAAAAACCTGCTGGTGAACACCAGCGGTTAGGGAGGCCGTCAAGCTGAAGAAGGAGGCCGAGGAATTCGGGGAGGCTATGGAGAAGGACTCTCGGTTGGCCTCAAAGAGGTTCTGGAAAACCGTTGGGCGATTCAGGAAGGGAAAGCAGGGCTTGGCCCAAGCTGTGTTCAGCGGGGGAGGAGACCTGCTGACCCATTGTCATTAGATGGTCGAAAGAGCACTTTGAGGAAGTCCTTAATCCAACCAACATGTCCAAAGTCTGAAGACTCAGGGAAAGACTCATCAGTATCCCTGGCAGAAGTCGCCGAGGTAGTCAAGCAGCTGCCTGGCAGCAAGGCGCCAGGGTTGGATGAGATTCGCCCTGAGATGCTGAAGGCTCTGGACACTGTTGGCTTGTTATGGTTGACACACCTCTTGTGTCGAGTGGAGGTCTGAGACATTGCCGGTGGAGTGGCAGACCGGGGTGATGGTTCCCATTTTTAAAAAAGGGGGCTGGAGGGTATGTTACAATTACCATGGAATCACACTGCTCAGCCTCCTCAGGAAAGTCTACTCTAGGGTGCTGGAAAGGAGGCTCCGGCCGATTGTTGAACCTCCGATTCAGGAGGAACAATGCGGCTTCTGTCCTGACCTCTGGAAGGGTCATGGGAGTTTGCTCATCCAGTCTATGTGTTTTGTAGACTTGGAGAAGCCTTACAAACTTGTTCCTCGAGGAGTCTTGTTGGGGGTACTGCGAGAATATGGGGTACCAGACTCGTTGCTACGAGCTATCAGGTCTCTATACAACCAAAGTGAGAGCTGTGCAGTGTCAGCAGTGATGCGGGCGTTGTACTGGGCCGTCTTGGTGAATAAGGAGCTGAGCCATAGGGGCTCTTCCCGCTAGAAGTGTTCCGGGCTCGTCCAACTGGTAGGAAGCCCCAGGGAAGCCCCCAGAACCCAGAACACAGTGGAAGGGTTATATCCCTTGTGGCTGGGGAGAGGGACGTCTGGAATGTCCTGCTTAACCTGCTGCCCCCGCGACCCGGCCCTCAGATAAGTGGATGAAAATGGATGGAACTACCATTTTATTGTTAATATTTGTAATCAAATTAATTTCCTTTTTTGGCATTTGTAATGAATGTAAAAAAACAACAAGAGAACCCTGTAAAATAATACAGGACATTTCTGGATTTTTTTCACAGTGTAAAACTGCTGCAGAACCCACTTTTACTCCTACTTCACCCCGCAGTACTCATCCTGTACCGCTAAGTACTGAGAGGACAGTTCTGTCAGAGTCACAGAGGAGATAAACTCACCACAGTACCCCGGAGTGCCACACACCGTCTTCATGGTCACCTGGTCATCGATGATTTTGGAGAGGCCGAAGTCGGCTGCGAGAGAGGAGAGGGTTTCTTTATTAGGACAGAATTAAAACAAAAACACAGGATTTCATTGTTTCCTGTAACTGTTGGGATGAAAAGGCGTTTTTGGCAGCGAGGTGTTTCTTCCTGTTTCTATTTAAAGAACAGTGAGGGGGTGAAGCAGCGGAGGCGAGTCTCTGAACTGAAGGAACAGAGAGGAGGCTGAACGAGAGCTGCTACCATCTGTAACTATGAGCCCGAGGACCAGCGGCCATCTGGTGGCTCCTGCTGATCCTGGGCCAGGTCCTGGACCAGGTCCTGAACCAGCGGGGGGCTCGCTGTCTGTTCTGTTTGATATTCTGTTCTCATTGTGTTCAGACTGAAAAACTCTGACAAAATTATCATTATTCAGTTCAGCTCGCATGGACGACAGAAAAAAAGGGTGAAATATGACAGATTGGATCCTCTTTTATCTCCAGGTTAATTACAGTGGTGGAAGATAACTAGTACTCCTTTTCACAAACAACACAAACCTAGTTCCTGTGAACCATCTCAGAACCTATTTTCCATAGAAAGCAATGTCATTACGTTACTGTACAAGTCTCGACTCTCGGCAAGTTTAATAACAACAATGTTGGACTCCATCGTCTCTCTACAAATGTTGCTCGACATCGTCACCAAACACGACACTTAGAACAATCTGTTCTACTCGTCTTAATCAATATGGACAGCGATTACGTTCGTATTAACACTGAACGTTAAATGTTAGACTTTGTTGCAAGCTAATGCTAGCCCCCTGTCGCTAACCCCCGAACACTAGCCTGTGTCAATCACATCTCAGTTAAACAAATTAATGATACATGTTTTAGTTGGTCTTGTTAGTCAGATAGCCCTGCCCCCAGGCCCTGACTAGGCGGTTCGTGGTTCAGGACCAGCAGAGAGTTGATGCGCTCTGGAACCAGTTTTCCTGCAGTGTGCTGGTTCTTTGGCTGTCGAAAAGCGAAGAACTAGTTCAAGATAAGGCACCAACTCTGAACCGGCCCTGGAACTGCCTTAGTCGAAAAAGGGTTTTAAGTAAATTTACCTAAGAACTTTACTTTAATATAGTAAGTTTTGAGAGACTAGTGCTGAACTTTCCATCTTGTCCCACTTTATAATTCTATTGCACAACAGTTTATTTTTTTTTCTCCTGTCACATTTTCCTCAAAACAGCACAATCATGGCTAGAAGTGTAGAGAACTCAAATAAAATTAATATTAATGAATTAATAAACAGCACGACTTCAGTTTTTCAGCATTTAGAACCACTTTGAAATAACCGAATGTTTCCTGAATCACATGAAGCTTCAGAACAGTAAACAGCAGCATCGTCTGCATACAGACGGACTTTTCTTCGTCCAGAGGAAAACTTTGAACCCCAACAAGCAGTTTCATTTCACATTTTGCTCAGTGTCCTTATATTTCACTGCAATATATAAAATCTATAAGTCCTGCAACTCTATGGAATCAGCACAATCACGGCTAGAATGTCTTTTGTGCAGAAGAACACACAATTTGCTTGGCAGCATAGTTAGGGGTGCCATTCACCCTTTGTGGGTGTTTGTTTTTACCTTATTTGCACACATTTAGCAGCCACAAAAGCCTTGCAGTCCTTTTGTATATTTGCCCCTCAGTAACTGTGAGTAATACACCAAGTGTCAGAACTATTAACAGTGAGTCACATTGGTTATGGTAACACCTTACTCACACCAGACTCCAGCTAGAAAAAGGTCAGTTTAAGGCGAGACACTACAGGCAAAATTGTCAAAACATGTCTGCTTTCAGAGTGGTGGAAAGAAAACATCCAAAACAAACATTTCTGTGTATATTTTTACTACATTTTGTAGATTTCTCGTAAATTCACTACAAATTGACATTATATTGCAGCGTGTCGTACAAATTACATTCAATATTTTATCTTCTAAAAAGATAAAGATAACACCTGCAACTAACTTCAGCAACTAACTAAAGAAACTAACTTACAACTGCAACTAACTAGTTACCGGTTTCTTACCGATCTTCAGCGGAGCGTCGAGCGACAGGTCGGCGTACAGCAGGT
Organism: Centropristis striata; assembly: GCF_030273125.1. Lineage (NCBI taxonomy): Eukaryota > Metazoa > Chordata > Actinopteri > Perciformes > Serranidae > Centropristis > Centropristis striata. The sequence goes on along the minus strand of NC_081525.1, from coordinate 3,356,655 downwards.
TCTCCGGTTTCAGGTCCCGATGCACCACGCCGTTCTCATGGAGGTACTGAAACACACAAACACGCCGTTTAAAAGCTGCTCCACGCCACGTTTTACAGCAGCATGCACAGTGTGAAGTCCTGATAGCGCCCCCTAGAGGCTGCAGTGTTGGTTAGAGAACAGGCCTTCAGGTGAGGTGAGGTGTCTCAGGTGTATGTGTGTGTGTGGGGGGGGTCTGTGGAGGATTTGGCGGGACTGACTGGCAGATGGCGTCTTCCTACAGCTCCCAGCGTCCCCTGCTGCACTTTGAATACTCATTTCCTGCCCTCAGATCAGATTGGTGTCTCAGAGTTTATTGTTTATTGTGTCATATACATGATTTTTATTGTAGATAACATGAAGATAAACTCTGGAGCAGTGCGGCCGTCCTGCTCCGAGTGAAACTGTGTGAAAATAAAACACGTCCACTTCTCGGGGTCACGACCCACAGATTGAGAAACCAGTGGAAAAAAGATGTTGATGTGTTCAGGGGCTGTAGGATGTTTCTGGCAAGTGCACACATACACACACATACACACACACACACACACACACACACACACGTGATAGTGCAAATACAACTGTACTGTAATCCTTATATATACACACACATACACAGGCGTATGTTTCTCTGCATGGTAGATGTAGGTCAGCTGTGGTCAGAGTGTGTTTATGTGTGTATGTGAGTGTGTGTGTGTGTGTGTGTGTGTGTATTAATCCTCTCTGGTTTTAATCTGTTCAGCAGCAGGATGGAAGCTGCTGTTACATAAGAGACCTGCAGCTGCTGCACGCCGCCGCCGTGTGCATCAACACTGCTGCCAGCAACACCTGCAACTAACTACAGCAACTAACTAACTACTGCAACTAACTACAGTAACTAACTACTGAAACTAACTACAGCAACTATCTAACTACTGCAACTAACTACAGCAAAACATGCAACTAACAACAGCAACTACCTGCAGTACTAACTACAGCAACTAACTAACTACAGCAACTAATTACTGAAACTAACTACAGCAACACCTGCAACTAACTACTGAAACTAGCTACAGCAACTAACTACTGAAGCTATCCAACTACTTAACTAACTACAGCAACTATGTAACTACTGAAAATAACTACTGAAACTATTTACAGCAGCTAACTAACAACAGCAACAACTAACTACTGCAACTAAATACAGCTAACTTACAACAGCAACTAACTACTGCAACTAACTACATCAACTATCTACTGCAACTAATACAGCAACTATATACAGCAACTATCTACTGCAACTAAGTGCGGCAACTAAGTACAGCAAATATATATTGCAAATAACTACAGCAACTAATTAACTACTGCTACTAACTAGCTACTGCAACTAATTACAGCAACTATCTACTGCAACTAACTAACTACTGCAACTATCTACTGCAACTAACTACAGCAACTAACTTAAGCAACTATCTACTGCAACTAACTACAGCAACTAACTTAAGCAACTATCTACTGCAACTAACTACAGCAACTATCTAGAGCAACTGACTTCTGAAACTAACTACATCAACTATTTACAGCAACTAACTATCTACTGCAACTAACTACAGTAACTATCTACTGCAACTAAGTACAGCAACTAAGTACAGCAGCAATCTACTGCAACTAACTACAGCAACTATCTACTGCAACTAAGTATAGCAACTAAGTACAGCAATCTTGTCATATCCTGTTTTATTGTGAAATATCCGGTGCAGAGGAAGTGTTTACATTAGGTCTAAAATAAAAAACAAATGTTTGTTAATAAACATGCCTGTGGGCTGTGTGTCCCCTGAGCTCGTCTCCTCAGGCAGAGCTTTGTGATTATGATGAGTGAGAGAACAGCAGCTGTGCTGACGATCATTCAGATTATTTTCATTCCTGCTGATAATAATTACACGTTACGATCATCACCGAATGATTTAATCAATTACAGTTTTCTTCCTGCTGCTTCATTGAGCCGTTTTCAGCCCAAACCAGCGCCTTGCTGCATTGAACAGCGCGGTGTCAGTGAACGCCTCGTCACATGTTGACATTTAAACAAGACTTCAGGTTTAATTACATCTGAGAAACAGGAAGTGTGTGATTCATCACTGGAGGAGGACGAACTCCTACACCGTGAAAACAAAACCTGCTGCTGAAATCAGAACGCTGCATGTTCTTAAAGGAACAGTACAACATTTGAGCCTGAAAAGCCGTGGGATTTCTATTCAGGCGACCTAGCTTAGCACAAAGACTGGAGGCAGAGGGGAACTGTTAGCCTAGCTTAGCACAAACACTGGAGGCAAAGGGGAACTGTTAGCCTAGCTTAGCACAAAGACGAAAAGTAGAGGACAGGGTTAGCCTAGCTTAGCATAAATACTGGAAGCAGAGGGAAACTATTAGCCTAGCTTAGCACACACACTGAAAGCAGAGGGAAATGTTAGCTTAGCTTAGAGCAAAGAGTGAAAGTAAAGGGAAACTTTCAGCTTAGTTTAGCACAAAGACTGAAAGTAGAGGACACTGTTAGCCTCGCTTAGCACAAAGACTGAAAGTAGAGGACACTGTTAGCCTAGTGGGAAAATGTTAGCCTAGCATCGATCAAACAGTGAAAAGAAAAGGGAAACTTTTAGCTTAGCACAATTACTGGAAACAGGATGGAACTGGTAGCCTAGCTTAGTTAAAAGACTGGAAGTAAAGAGGAAACTGTTAGCCTAGCTTAGCACAAACACTGAAGCAGAGGGAAACTGATGATTTTTACGGCACAGACATGCCCAGAAAGTTTTACATCTGAGTGAATTTGTCTATTATTTATCATTAATTAAGATCCTGAAACAGGGAGTGTGTGTGTGTGTGTGTGTGTGTGTGTGTGTGTGTGTGTGTGACGCTCCAGAGACAGAACAGAGACGGAGGAAGTGAGCTGTAATCTAATGAGCGGCATGATGGCAAACAGACACTCTGACAGTACTGGACTCTCCCGACAGTGAGAAGAGACAGTGAACGCAGCACGTCTTACCGCCACGGCCTCCAGGATCTGTTTGATGACGTGAGCGGCGTCTCTCTCGCTGTAGTAGCCTCGCTCCACGATCCTGCAGACACACGACAGGAAATAATCAGAATGTGAGACCTGAAGCAGACCACAATTATTATAATGACGTCGTTTAATGTCTCGACATAACGAGATGAACGGGGAAACAAAAAGTAATTTCCTGTCATTACTTTCAATGTGAAATAAGTATTTCAATGCACAAATGAGGGTCATAACAAAGGAGATAAAAACACATTCTCCCCCATGGTAACAAGTATTTATCGATGAAACTGGATTTCTCATGATATCGAGTCTTAAATATATATTTTAGATTAATGCAACCACAGATAAGAAGCCTGTTTATTTACATTTTCACAATTTTTAACATTTATTTTGTATATTTAATGTATTGTTAATGTTAATGTTAACGCATTAGTAATGTTGAGGTTTGGTTTTAATACTTTTACTACATTTTACTATTTTTGTTATTAACTTACAGACTTTTACTGCAGGAATATTTTTCAGTACTTTAACAGACTTTACTTATTTTAACATGACAGTAAGTGTTTTAAGTAACTTTTGCTGCCAGGCTTTTTATTGTTTTAAAAGACTTCTTTTTACATTCTTTTTTTTTTTGTTTTTTAGAAAATAAGGTTTAATATAAACGGATAGTGGCCTTAATTTTACATTCAGCATTATAATGTGCATTTTTTGTATTATTAGATCTGTCATTTAACATTCAGGACTATTGAGTAATCAAATAATACTGTAAAAAAATCAGTAATGTCCAATTATATTAATTTACAGATTCCATTTTATATGGAATATATTATATGTTTATATTTGCAATTATATTATCCTGCTGCCCCCGCGACCCGGCCCCGGATAAGCGGACGAGAATGGATAGATGGATGTTTATATTTGCAACAAAAGTAATTTACTTTTTTATGGCGTTTGCACTGAATGTAGAAAAAACTGAAATAAATATAATTTTATATAATTAATACATTATATAAGCGCATTTCTGAAAAATATGAAAATATAATACTTTTACAGTGTATTTGTGAATATCCAGTCTGAGTTTTCAACAGTTTTTATCTGAATTAATTAGTTTTAAAATGCTTTAAGGAGACCGTGTTGATGTTTTTTGGTGTTTCAGTGAATGCAAGAGATTCTGTGGATATGAGGCGTTTACAGCTGCAGCTCTGAAGGTGTTAACATCTGGATTGACCTGACAGCAGAGAGGAGTGTGTCACTAACAGTTAGTCAGAGAAGCAGCAGAGACGTCAGGCGGTTAGTGAGTTAATGTTTCTCTAACGTGATAAATGTGAAGAACGAGCGGCGCCGTCAGTCTGCTGCACCACAGGAAGTCATCGTCATAGGAACTGTGGGGTTTTCTGTCTTCATGCTCTTATTTTGAAATTCTAAAGTCCCCCAATACACATGCTACATGCATTATCACAAGTTTATGACATTTTATACAAAAAATCAAGAAAATAATTGATGGATTCATTGATAATGGAATAAAAATAATTTGCAGCCCTAATGTTTTAATTATACTCTGTTTTTTTTATTTTTATGGTGAAATTCCTGCCATGAAAATATATGTAATCAATCAAAATTCCACAAACAAGCAAATTTGCAAAACAAAAACCTAACTTTACTGTCTTCATATTTAAAATATGCACAAACTAGAAAAGCTGTGAAAACTTTGTGAGGACTTTGAGTTTTTTGCCTTTTATTATTATTATTTTTATCTACCTTTAACTTCATTTTTTATAACTGTCGTTTGAAACCTATTGTATGTTTGTACTCTGTAAAGAAACTTAATTAGAAATCAAAAACTCATCTCTTCCTGAATCTGTTTCAAATTAAAAGTCCTGGATCCTTTCATCAGACAGAATCCCTTCATTTTATAAGGCGGCCTTTTATTTTGAAACATTTTCACGGTTCAAATGTTCCAAATGTATCTACTGTTGCTATGGTTACTACTCTGTAACTTCAGTACTGCAGTAAAAGTACTAAAAGTCCTTCATTCAAAACTTACTGAAGTAAAAGTACAAAAGTATCAAAATGTACTTAAAGTATCAAAAGTAAAAGTACTCGTTATGCAGAATGTTTGTTATATTCTAAATATATTATTATTATTATTATTGTTATTATTATTTATGCATTTTTAGGAGCAGCATTATTCTGTCGTCAAGGTAGAGCTACTTAATATACTGTTATGTGCTTTAATCTATTAAAAAAATTGTTTGTAGTTTGTTATTTACATTAAGACAATATTTTTTTGCATTACAAGTTTTTAAAAAAATTGTATGTGTAGATATGCAAATGAGGTGTGAACTTATTAAATATGCAGTAATTTGCAGTCATAAATCTGAACATTGGATAAAATAAATTTCAGAGTCATTATTTTATGTTGTCGATATATTAGATTAAAAGGTTTTTTACAGAAAGAAAATTAGGATATCTTAATTTATTATTTCATAAATCAGAAAATACAGTCGAAAGCCATAAAATCACATTTTAGGCACAAAATGTTATAAATAATAAATCAGGGTATGAATAACTGAATGTAGTTAGGAATAAAACTGGTCAGTTTGATGTCTGTAAGATGAGAAAATGAGAAAAAAACAGTTTTAAGATTTCATACATTGGAAATGGAAATTACTGTTTGAAGACTAATTATTGACTCTAATTCATATATAAACTTTCTATTGAAGGTTTAGACGCTCGCGGTACAACACGCTGCAATACAACGAGAACTTTTAGTGAATTTATAGTCAAATAAACACACAAATGTTTGTTTAATGGGAGAAAAATAGCCCCAAAACAATGTTTCCTGTAGTGTCTCTCCTTAAACGGACCTTTTTCCAGCTGGAGTCTGGCGGTGAGTAAGATGTTACCATAACCAGTGTGACTCACTGATAATAGTTCTGACATCTGCAGTATTATTCACAGTTCTTGAGGGGCAAATTCACAAAAGGACTGCAAGGCTTCTGTGGCTGCTAAACGTGTGCAAATAAGGTAAAAACAAACCATGTACGTGGAGCTGCAGTGACGTGTTACGGGAGAAAAAAATAGCTCAAAACCTCAAAGATTTTCACTTCAGACGGAAGGAAATGTAGTTATTTATCATGGAGGTTTTATACCAGACAGCAGGAGTTTATCCAGCCTGGGGTTTATAAATAAGGGAACATGATAATACAGGTGCATCTCAATAAATTAGAATATCATAGAAAAGTTTATTTATGTCAGAAATTCAATTCAAAAATGTGGAAATAACACATTATATACATCTATACATGATATAGATCCATTACGCACAGAATGAAACATTTCATGTCTTCATTTATTTAATTTCTTCTAAATATAATGATTATGGCTTACATTTAATAGCGGTTTGTGCCACAGTGTCCTAAACAACAGCAGTAGTTATTAGCAAAATTATTTTTTATGTTTCTGTAATGGTTAATACAGCTACAGATGTAAAATTACCAAAAAAAGACACAAAAATTACACAAAAAGACATAAAACTACCCCCCAAAAACCCATACAATGACCAAAAAGTGGCACAAAATGAACATAAACATTTGAATATTACAAAAGACCAATTTTAAAAAGTATGTTTAATAAGTAAATGTTGTCCTCTGAAAGTATGTCCATCTATATGACTCAATACTTGGTTGGAGCTGTTTGACTTGAACTACTGGAAATGGACTTTTCCATCATATTCTAATTTATTGAGATGCACCTGTAGTATGTTATAATTATTTTTTTTAGTTTCTGTAATGGTTAATACAGCAGTATGTAGAAGCTCTTTATCTGAAATGAAGAAAAAAAAAGAAGAAAAACAAACCAAAAAGTGACTAAAAAAAGGATATAAAAGACTAAAAAAAAGACACAAAATGACCAACCGAGATGTAAAATGACCAAATAAAAGCCATAAATAAACAAAAAAGACACAAAAGACACAAAAATTACAAAAAAAGGACATAAAACTACCTAAAAAAAGCACAAAATTAACAAAAAATGTGAAAAGTATGTTGCTGTTTGACTTGAATTACTGGAAATGGACTTTCCATCATATTGTAATGTATTGAGATTCACCTGTATGTGTCATTTATGAACCGTACCTGTCGAACAGCTCTCCTCCCGTCACCAGCTCCAGGACCAGAGCGATGTCCGTGTCCGTCTCAAAGATCTCCTTCAGCTGGATCTGACAGGAAACAGACACACAGGACGTCTGGGTCAATAATCACATCTGGGGAGGTTTGTTAACAATCAGCTGATCAGTTTCCTCTCAGAGCATCACTCAGGTAAAGGTGCTCTGTCATGACTCAGCATTTCTGCAGAAATATAAAATATGTTCCAGCTGATCCAGAACATCAAAACACATCTGATTCATGTGTTGAAGGCTCTGGCTCGGTTCCTCTGCTCATTATTTACTTATTTTTAGTTACTAAATGAATGAAAATGTTTAGGATCTGATTTAAATCTGCCTGGTAACCAAACCTCTTCTGTCTGTTTCACTGTAACTTTCAATTATTCACATTTTATAAAACATATGAAGATAAATAACTGAGCATGTTTACAGATGAAGGTTAAAATCAGTCTAGTTATAAGAAAAACGTTACACTATCCTAATCCCTCAGTGTTACAGTGATGTCTCTGATTGGTGGAGCTCGTTGTTACCATGGATACCATTGAATAAGGTGAATTATATTCATTTTACAGTTAATAATCATTAAATTAACAGTTATTACCGTCAGTTTGAGCGGTGAGGTGAGAATCATACTTACGATGTTCGGGTGGGACAGACGCAGCAGGACGCCGATCTCTGTACGAACTATTTTCTTGTCGATCTGCGAACAGAAAAAACAACAAAAGGCTGAATAAGCTGATCGGACTCTGACAGGAAGTTAGCCTAGCTTAGCACAGAGGCTAGATGTACAGCTCCAGTTAGCTTAGAGTTAGCCTTTAGGTCCTGATAGCTTAGAGTTAGCTTTTAGGTCCAACTAGCTTAGAGTTAGCCTTTAGGTCCAGTAGCTTAGAGTTAGCGTTTTGGCCCATTAGCTTAGAGTTAGTATTTAGGCCTATTAGCTTAGAATTAGCCTTTGGGGCTATTCGTTTAGAGTTAGCCTTTAGGTCCAATTAGCTTAGAGTAAGCCTTTAGGCCTATTAGCTTATAGTTAGCCTTTGGGCCTATTAGCTTATAGTTAGCCTTTAAGCCCATTACCTTAGAGTTAGCCTTTAGGTTCTATTAGCTTAGAGTTAGGTTAACATCTAGGTAATGTTAGGTGATATTTAGCTTCTTTATCTTGACCCCTTAGCTTGTTAGTGAATTAGACAGAGTTAAAGTTGTTGAAAGGAGGATTTTTCTCTTTGTGCTAAGCTAGGCTAACAGTTCCCCCTGCTTCCAGTCATTGTGCTAAGCTAGGCTAACAGTTCCCCCTGCTTCCAGTTATTGTGCTAAGCTAGGCTAACAGTTCCCCCTGCTTCCAGTCATTGTGCTAAGCTAGGCTAACAGTTCCCCCTGCTTCCAGTCATTGTGCTAAGCTAGGCTAACAGTTCCCCCTGCTTCCAGTCATTGTGCTAAGCTAGGCTAACAGTTCCCCCTGCTTCCAGTCATTGTGCTAAGCTAGGCTAATAGTTCCCCCTGCTTCCAGTCATTGTGCTAAGCTAGGCTAATAGTTCCCCTTGCTTCCAGTCATTGTGCTAAGCTAGGCTAATAGTTCCCCTTGCTTCCAGTCATTGTGCTAAGCTAGGCTAACCTTGTTCTGACACTGACCGTTTTCTTGAGGACTTTGAGGGCGTAGGGTTTCTGAGTCTGCTTCTCCTCACAGCGATACACGATGGACGTCGCTCCTCTGGAACAAAACAAAACAACAAAACATTAACACAACGTCAGAATCAGAACAAGAGGAAAAGGAAACCTGAAGGAGAAGACTGACGATGTTCTGTGCAACCGATTTTATTTTAAGGAAAATGTAAATTTAAAGTAAAATTTAAGATGAAGGAGCTTTACTGTAACAGTATCAGTTCTTTTACTGCAGTGAAGGATCTGAGAACTTCTTCTGTCAGAAAGAACAAACATGTTTCTGTGAGAAAAAGTCGATTCGACATGATGCGAAAATTCACTGAAATAAGACCCTGTGTGTTTGTGTGTGTGTGTGTGTGTGTGTGTAGGGGGGGATCTGTTATTTTTGCCGGGACAGATGGAGGAAACAGATCCATCTGAAAAGCTACCACACACACACACACACAGCCCTGGCCGGTCTCCATGGCAACAGGACACCTGGTAACGGAGCTGGTGGTGGCCTGCTCACAGGTTTCTGAATTCACTGCTGACATCATTTTAATGTTTCCACGGAGCCTCAAGTGTTGTTGTTGTTTACACAAATAAGACGTGTAAACACACACACACACACACACACACACACACACACAGCAGTGAGGTCACTTTCACACCTGCAGATTTTTGTTGTTATTGACGTTTCTACAGGAAGTCGTTCAGACTGACAGCGAGCTCACTGATTGGACGGATCTGGTGATGTCACACTGGCCACTTTATTAGGTACACCTGATCAGTACATATTTTTTAAGCATTAAACTAAATCATATGACTGTATTGTAATGAAACATGTCAGTGCTGGTGCTAATATTAACATTTCTTGCCAAATATATATTTTTTTTAAATGTGGTTTGAAAAAAAATGTCCCAGTTACACTTTAATCAAGGCAACGGAGCGTTTTATTTGGTCACATTTTAGTGGCGTCATGAGTCAGAATCTTCATAAAGTGACTTTTTGTACCGTCCGAAGCCCTATTTCTCTCCTAAACTTTCTAGATCTCTTTGGATTTTAACTCTATATTTAAACATGATGAAGGATTTGAGTCCTGAGTCATTAGAATTTGAACATCAAACTGCTTTATTCAGTGTTTTTACTGGTTTTAATCAGCAGGTAGGTTTGGTTTGGAGAGGAGGAGAGTTCTGATGAGAATACGGAGCTGTAGTTCTTGAGTCAGGCCTCTGTTAAGACCATTATTTTGAAATCTTGCACTTGTCTTGGACTTGGGCTTGACTTTCTGATTCTACCAACACCAGATTAGTTTTATAGACGAAAGATGAATCAAGTTCATTGATTTCTGTCCATTCTAACTCCTGAATCACTATATTAGCAGTGGAAAGACACTATTGCACATTATGGTCTTGAAAGGGACTCGATTTGCTCTTGACTTGGACGCGACTGGATCTGGTCTTGTACTTGACTTGGACTTGATTAACTCTGTCTTTAATGTCGTCCTGCCTGAACGTCTGGATGTGAAGTTATCAGAGAAACAAGCTGAGAAACATCAGCAGCTCCTCCAGGAGGTCCTGATCCACCAAACTGCATCAGAGAAACACTGAATTTGAACATCAAACTGCTTTATTCAGTGTTTCTACTGGTTTTATTCAGCAGCTCTGTGTGTTTTAGAGAGCAGGAGACCTCGCAGGAGAATTCTGCTGCTGAAGGAATCCAGATGAGTCGAAACTGTGACGATGCTTCTTTTTAGTTTTTTAATTGAGGGACCTCTTAGTGGCAGACATTTACAGTTTGCAAATTTAAAGCTACTAGAGATTTCTGTCTGTAGTTGAGGTGATTTTAATCATGTGGCTCATTTTTTACTGACGAAATTTAACCCCTCGGGAGTCCATGAAAGCGTCTTCTTCATGACTGTAAAACCTTCAGCAGCTCTAAAGTTCTGCCTTCAGACTCCATGAGGCCAGTTTGTGTTTGATGATGAGTGGATAAATAAAACCAGAGATAATCTCAAATATATTTAGTGTAAAAATATAAAACTACAGTCTTGGAAAAAAATATTAGACCATTGTTTTCTCTTCAATTTCTTGTTCATCGTAATGCCTGATAATGATTATTATCAATAAAACCATGTTAAATGTCTAGATATCAGCTCTTAAATTAAACTCTTATGAGCCATTTTTGTTGTTATTATTATATTTGTCCAAACAAATGTACCTTTAGTTGTACCAGGCATTAAAATGAATTTACCTCTGAGATGTTGAAAGTAAAGTAAAAGTATTGTAATAATCTTGATTTTCAAAAATTAATTTTATGTTTTTTGCTGTTTTTTTTGGGTTCAAAATGAAAACATGATACCATTAAACACTTTAGTGAAAGTGGTTTATACAGGCAGAATGTGAAAGTGTTCAAAAAAAAAAAAATGTTAAGCTTAACTAACTTTCTTAATGCTAAATATTTCTATTAGCTGTGTTAACATGTAATGTTGTTTTGAACTTAATTTAATTGAGGATTTAATTGACTTTTGGTTGTAAACGTTGTAAACCTTGGTGACGTTTTCCACCAGAGAGATTTTTATTTCAGCTATTTTTCAGGCTCTTTGATATTTTATTTATTTATTTATTTATAGAATGCTAAAAACATGCTAGCTGCTCTGTAACATCTCCTCCTGTAGCCTACATCTTATTTTGAGTCTCCTTGTTCTCCGTCTGTCTTTATAACTCTGAAACAGGAACACAACAAATGATGAAGATGACTAACTTTCACTCCTGACACCTAAAAAGAGACGGAAACCGTCTGATGTTACTATTTTTAAGTTACATAACAAGAATCATAAACAGCATCAGTGTGGTCGGTCGGCTTGGTTCCATCTTAAAAGTCTTTAAATAAATACTTTATGAACCCTAAACACAGGAAATGAACCAGATAAATTAATATTAAACTCCACGTCAGCATCAAGAGGCAACAGCCCAGTGGAACTAATGTATAAATGTCTTTAACCTGCATTCTGTCTGACGTCCAGCAGGGGGCGACTCTACAGGCTGCAGAGAGAGTCCGACTGTATAGAAGTCTATGAGAAAATAATATCTGACCTCAGTAAACATTCTCATAATCAGCTAAATGACTAGGGCTGGGCGATATATCAATATAAAAAATATATTGATATAAAAGATATATCGTATATTTTTAAATGTGATATGGAATTAGACCATATCGTATATATCGATATAGTTCAATAATTTTTCTTTCTTTATGTATAAATGCTGCCCTTACTAGGGTTTGTCATATTTAGTTCTTTTGTAATGTTCGTTATTCTTTTATCATATAAATATATTTATTTCAGAAAAAGATTGGCCTATTTTTATTGCATATGCTATTTTTATTTAAGATTTTTTTTTATTTAAATGTGCACTTTATGGAGCTTTGACTTTTAAAAAAGGTACTCCTGTTGTTATACAGTATTTATGTTCACTTAAATAAACGGTTTCAATAAAACTACTTGTGACATGTCTTATTTGACTTTTTTATTTTGACATTTGACTGAACATTTGCTCTCATTTTGCGTTAAAAATATCAGGATATACATCGTATATGGATATTCAACCTAAATATATCAGGATATGACTTTTGGTCCATATCGCCCAGCCCTAGTAACGACTAGAGGGTAAAGTGTTGGAGGCGGGGCTCTGTTCATTCCTATGAAAGCTGCTCAGTAAAAGTTCTTCTTCGTTGTATAAAAATCCCGGATGGATCTCCTGCAGCTCTTCTATAAAAGGATTTTAATCTTTTGTCTCTTCTAGACTTTCCAAATGTTCTCGGACCAAACGGATCGTCACGAGACGTTTCACCATTTCACCGCCACGTCACCACAAACCAACGGGTGAGAACGTGTTGAGACATTTTCAAACCAGATAATTGTGATATTTATGTTTAGATTTGGTAAGAAATGTGAATATTAAAACCAGCAATGACATGTTTCATCTCAGTACACTGATATCAAGTTTAAAGTTTGCCACTTTAAGACTCTTACAGCTGATAAACACGACATTCGGCGCCTCTTTGTTAACTCGGTTAGACTTTCTATAACATCCACTAGCGAGCTGTTAATTTGGTGTTTTTAAGACCGGGGGCGGAGCCAGAAGTCATAAAGACTTGGTGCTTAGCCCGGACCTGTCAGGGTCTGGGGACAGGCTGTCTCTATTTATGTAATAAGCACTATTTTTTAAAGCCATTTGTCAGATTCTCAGTGAATATTTGTCACGTGACCGTTGGTCTCAGCAGAATCAATCATGTCTTCAGTGTCTCTGAGGAGAATTTAATGTTTTTAACAGGATCTGGTTTATTTTAAATGACACATGGAGAATAAAGAGATTCTGACACAAATATCAACATTTAACACAAGTTTTAGTCATTTATTCTAACAATGTCTTGATCTGTTCAAAGATCGTCGGTAAACCAGACGATAACGCTTGTTTTTACACTTAAAACTGTATATTTTTGATTGATTTTTTAAAGAAAACATACTTTTTAGCCCAGTAGCGATATAAACACCTCTACTGCTACTGGATCTGAACCTGGACCTCTGAGAAACTCCCACAATGCCCGGCGTCACGTCACGCCAATGACGTTCATCTGAGATCTTTTTTAGTCTGTTTTCATGTAAAATAATTATTTAATTGATGATTTAATGGGACAGAATGAGACTTCTGCACCAGACCCGCCCATCACAACAACCAGGCTGCTGGTTTGAACTGGAACTGGACCAGCTGGTTCCAGTCCAGAAGGTGTGGTCCACTACAGACCACCAGAGATCCTCCAGGACCGGAGGAGGATCACATGGACCCGTCTTGGTGGGTTACTGATCCAAAGAGGGGTCCATGTGAGCTCGTCTCCCTGCGCCCCCCCAATGACGAGGTCCAGACCTGCCCAGCTCCGAGCTCAGGGTGTAGAACTCCTCCACCGCCCCGTCCCGCCTCGACCCGTCCACCCAGAACTCCACCGGCGCAGAACCAGGCCGGGACGTTGGCATGTTGACGCCTTGGGACTCCCTCAAAACCAGGACCGAGACAGGACCGAGTCCAAGACGAGTCCACACCAGGGACCGGGACCAGTTCAGACCGGGTCAGACGTGTCCCCGAACGGATCCAGGAGCAGAGTAATCCAGATCAGATCTCAGATTTAAATCCAGCTCTGTAAAACCCAGATTAGAGGAGCAGAGGGGGGATGATTCATGATCCTGATGGGCTTTAATCCAGACCAGCAGGAGGAGGAGGAGGAGGAGGAGGAGGAGGAGGATCCGCCTGCTCCCTCCAACTCTCAATCAGGACCGTTTATCTCAGAAAACTGAAAAAGGAAAATATGTTAAATCCTCAGAGACACACTCGACTCCTCAGTCCAGACTGGAGCAGGAACCGGGACCCAGACGCACCAGGTCCAGATGTGTCGCAGCTTCCATCGGGCCTTAAACCCTCTCAGATGTCGGATCAGCTCAGTCCATCACCAGCATCCCGGGTTTTAGTCGTAGTTCCGTGTTTTTACCGGCAGAAACGCTCCGTCCGTCCCTCCGGAGCCGCAGCCTCCCGGCGGAGATCCAGCAACACCGGAGCCCGGGGGCCTTTTCACCGGGAGACGGGCAGCGAAACCCGGACTGGCTGGGTGCGGGATGTCGGTGGTCGGTGCTCGGAGGGCTGGTTGGTTCCCGGGCAGGGCAGCTCCAGATGTCCGCTGGATCCGCAGAGAGAGATGCTGCTGCTGTAATCTCACAGCCCCGCCCCCTTGTCCCCGCGCCGACCAATCACAGCCCCGCAGGAGAGCCGAGCCGCGCTGTGATTGGACGGCCCGCCCGTCACTCTCCGGAGCCTCTGTCAGCAACCTAAATACAGAAATAACCTAAATACATAAATGTACATTAGCGGGACATCTGGAGGGTTTATGATCCTGCGGGAATCGAACCCGCGACTCTCACACACACAGACTCAGAAACACGTCATCTGTCCGTTAACCGTCGAGTCTGTTGAGCCGTTAACGGATGAAGACAAACAGAAGGTCCGTCACATGATCATAGTTTTATTATTTATTCAGGGAGGATTCCGTTGTTTATGTCTTAATATTCACTGTTATAGCTGTTTTCAGTACACATTTGCATATTTTTTTCCCCCTAAGATCTTTTATCAAATTTTGCCCAATATTTTCAGATTTTTCATATATTATTTTATGGGATATTTTAATTTTTTTTTTTTAATCTGATATTTTAAATTTTTTTCATATGTATATATTACTGATATAATACGTTTTTGATATTGTAATGAAAAATGAGATATTTTACTTTTTTTTTTTTCCAGATATTTTATTAACTTCTGTCCAACATTTTGGGCAGCAAAATATTTAAAAAAATACTATTTTTTTGGGATATTTCCTATTTTCCAATATTTTTGATATTGTAATGATATTGATCTTTTATCAAATTGTGTCAAATATTTACTTATATTTTTGGATATCTTACTGCTGGTTTTTCCAGATATTATTTTTGGGACTATTTTAATTCAGATATTTTACATTTTTTATATGTATACATTATTGATATAATACTTAAAAAATATTTTTTCATGTGTATAAATTGCTGATATGCTTTTCAGATTTTTTCCAATATTTTTTATTGTTGTAATAAGACATTTTTAGATGTTTTACTGTATTTTTCTCAGATCTTTGATAAAATTTTGTCCAATATTTACTAATAATTTTGGATATTTTACTGATGCTTTTTCAGATATTATTTTTTGGGATATTTTAATTTAACAAAATCAGATTTTTATATTTTTTCATATGTATATATTACTGATATAATACTTTTTTGATATTGTAATACATTTTTTTTTTTTTTTTTAGATATTTTGCATTCTTTTTTTCAGATATTTTATTAACTTCTGTCCAACATTTTTGGAAGTAAAATAGCTAAATATCTAAAAATAAATAAATAATAAAGTCCCCAAAATATTTATAAAATATAGAAAAAATATTTTTATTAATAATAATAATAATAATAATAATAATATTTATAAAATATAGATAAAATATAGAAAACTTGTGAAACACAAGAAGAAATATCAGAAAAATATAAGTTAAATATTTACAAATTGTGAAGACAATATTAAACAAATATAAGTAAAATAAAATTGTATTGTATTGTATTGAAATTATATCAATAAAAATAAATATCTTTATTAAAATAAATATCTGAAATATATTGATAAATTATCTGGGGGAAAAAAGGTAGAATATCCTTAAAATATTGATCAGATTAAAAATTTAGAAAGCACAAGAAATAATATAAAAATACCAGGAACTATTGGCAAAATACTGGACCAAAGTTAATGAAATATCTAAAGAAATGTCAGTTAAATATGTGAAAATTGTCATTATATTCTACAATAACAGATCAACATGAAGTGGATTGAGTGCAGTGGAAACACCAGAGCGCCCCCCGGTGGACAGAAGCTCAGCTGACAGTCACAACAACTAGTTTACATTTACATTCAGTCATTTAGTCTTTTAGTCTTTTATCCAAAGCGACTTACAGGAAGAAAAAAGCAAACAATCAAGGTATAGTGCAGTAAGAGCCATTAGTGCAGCAATAAGTGCTAGTTTAGCTTCTGATTTTAATCTAATTATAATATAAATACTCTTAATAACAGAGTTCACCTCCATAAAAATAGATTTATTTCAGTTTAAATTAAATATGAACCAGTCGAGGCTGGATAAAACACTGAGACTCAAACTGAACTTTATTATTTCAGATATAAACTGTGAGTTGTGTGTCAGACAGCTGTGACGGACAGGTGAGAGCCGCTTCATTACCTCTGAGTGATGTCATCGTCCAGATGTTTACTCATCAGATAAAAGCCTCGGCAGGTAAACATCTGCTGGACAGAACCAGGATGAGAGAGGAACCATCAGGAGGAAACAGAACCAGATGTTTCCACAGACGCCTGAATCCAGCTGAGACCTGAAACACTGAAGTCACAACTCCACCTCCAAATAAATCAGTTATTTTATTCACTCTACATTTAATTTCTGCACACTGACAGGAATCATATATCATATATTACAAATTATTATTATTTTGTTGGTTTCAAATGTGTCACAACTGGTTTAAAAAGACTGTAGTTTAACTGTTAAACTTCCTGCAAAACAAAAAGAAGATAAATAAATAATTTATTATATTATTTTATTTTAATAATTTCCCCCTGGGTTTTTTTTTTCATAACTGAAGGCACAAAAAAACGACAATTATGAGGCAAGAATTATTTTTTGGTGCCTAAAAGAAAACAGATTTCAGTCATTAAATATCTGCACAACAACCAATGTTTTATGCATTTTATTTTATTTTATTTTTTGTGGTTAAAATATCTGACCAATATTCCCAAAAATATTACAAACAATATCAGTAATACATCCCAAAATATTTGTTAAATATGTGACAAAAGTTCATAAAAAATCAAAGTAGTTAATAGAGTTAATAGTAGGAGTTAATAAAACATCAGCAATAACATAACTAATAAAGTTAATATTACTAATAAAACAGTTTTGTACCTCCTGATCCAGGCTGTGAGAAAAGCTAACATATACTTTTGTAATAAAAATATATTTAAAAAGGGCCTTTAGTGATTACTGTCATAAAAGTAGATATGCTCCCCCAACTGTTGAATTGTATTTTGTTCTATATACATATATATATATATGATGTTAATACCTGTAATATATACATACATACTCCAGTCATAAATCTCGTGATTTAATGCTTCTTCACTTCATCATAGCTTTAGGAGGAAAATAAAAGCTTTAAATTGTATTTTGTTCTATAACATCGAGTCATTTAAGGCATCTCTTTACTCATACTTGGGTATTTTAAACCCTGTGTTTAACCTCGCAGGTGAAACTCATTTGGCATTTTGTTAATTGATAAAAAATAAACTATTAACATTTCTTATTTTTGTAGTGGTCTAATCATATTTTCCATAACTGTATTTACTCATACTTGGGTATTTGTAACCCTGTGTTTGACCTCGCAGGTGTCTGTTACCTGAGAGTCCTGCGAGTCAAACTGAGGGCGGAGCTGCTCCAGGCTGCTGTGTGACGTCAGCGGTAGGTGGCTGTGAACTTCCTAGTTTTACTTTATAAACAAACGCGGCTAACGCGACGTGGATCTGCCGACCCGGTTCAACAAGTCCGCGTCTCCTGCCCCGAGTCCCCGCGGCTCTTCTCCGCTGTTAACATGACTTTCTCCGGACTCCTCTCGGCGGTTCTGGTCCCGGTCTGCTGGCTGCTGGTGTCGGCGGCGGAGGACCGGACCACCTCCACCTCCAGCCCCGGGAGCTCCGCGGCGCCCCGGCCCGCCGTGACGCACTCCGGCGGGGGGAACTCCACGCAGGGCGCCGGTCAGAGCTCCGGAGCGGGGAGGGGGATGTTCAACGGCCTCAACGTGGACTCGTCCATGATCCAGCGGGCCCTCTACGTCCTGATCGGCATCACCATGATCGGAGTCCTCTACTTCCTCATCCGAGCCGTGAGGTGAGTCAAACTCTCCAAACTCCATGAAGAAAAACAGAGAATCTGGAAAAAACTAAATAAATATAAAGGCGACATGTTAATAAAACACAATGTAGAAACTTCTTCATATATTCTCCTGCGATACAGCCTTTATTTTATTGTCTAAAATGTCTAATAATTAGTTAACGCCAAACTCCATTCATAAATTTAGCAATTTAACACTTTCTTTAGTTTCTAAAGAGGTAAATATGCTGAAAAATAAAAATTTTGCGCTTTTCTACAATTTTAGTAGCCACTCTTCAATTCGGCATATATCGCATACATCATACAGGACCAAAAACAAAACAAGAGTCAAACATGTGTAGTGAGTTACACCACTTCACACCAAACTGCATTCAGAAAACCAGCAAACCTGTTAAAAAAAAAAAACCTAAATATATAGGCGACATGTTAACAAAACACAATGTAGAAACTTCTTTACATATTCTCCTGCGATACAGCCTTTATTTTATTGTCTAAAATGTCTAATAATTAGTTAACGCCAAACTCCATTCATAAATTTAGCAATTTAATACTTTCTATGGTTTCTAAAGAGGTTCATATGCTGAAAAATATAATTTTTGCTCTTTTCTACAATTTTAGCAGCCACTCTTTAATTCGGCATATATTACATACATTTTATTGTCCAAAATGTTTAAGATTTAAGTTTTAAGTTTTGACAAGCGAAGGCTTAAATCTCTAAATTTATGAACGGAGTTTGGAGAGGCGTCACGTAAGAGAAGCATTAAACACACACATATATATAGGCAACATGTTACTAAAACACAATGTAGAAACTTCTATACATATTCTCCTGCGACACTGCCTTTATTTTATTGTTTAAAATGTCTAATAATTAGTTGACGCCAAACTCCATTCATAAATTTAGCAATTTAACACTCTCTTTAGTTTCTAAAGAGGTAATTATGCTGAAAAATAAAATTTTTGCGCTTTTCTACAATTTTGGCAGCCACTCTTTAATTCGGCATATATTACATACATCATAAAGGACCAACAACAAAACAGGAGTCAAAAATATGTAGTGAGTTACACAACTTCACACGAAACTGCTTTCAGTAAAGCAGCAAATCTGTAATAATAATAATAATAATAATAATAATAATAAAATAAGAAATATATATTGGCGACATGTTAACAAAACACAATGTAGAAACTTTTATACATATTCTCCTGTGATACTGCCTTTGTTTTACTGTCAAAAATGTTAAATGTTTAGTTAAAGCCAAACTCCATTCATAAATTTAGCAATTTAACACTTTCTTTAGTTTCTAAAGAGGTTAATATGCTGAACAATATAATTTATGCTCTTTTGTACAATTTTAGTAGCCACTCTTTAATTCGGCATATATTACATGCATCATAAAGGACCAACAACAAAACAAGACAGTCAAAAATATGTATTGAGTTACACAACTAGACACCAAACTGCATTCAGAAAAGCAGCGAATCTGTAAAAAACAAAACAAAAAAAATAACTAAATATGTAGGCGACATGTTAACAAAACACAATGTAGAAACTTCTGTACATATTCTCCTGCGATGCTGCCTTTGTTTTATTGTCTAAAATGTCTAATAATTAGTTAACGCCAAACTCCATTCATAAATTTAGCAATTTAAAACTTTCTATGGTTTCTAAAGAGGTTCATATGCTGAAAAATATAATTTTTTGCTCTTTTCTACAATTTTAGCAGCCACTCTTTAATTCGGCATATATTACATACATTTTATTGTCCAAAATGTTTAAGATTTAAGTTTTAAGTTTTGACAAGCGAAGGCTTAAATCTCTAAATTTATGAACGGAGTTTGGAGAGGCGTCACGTAAGAGAAGCATTAAACACACACATATATATATATATATATATATATATAGGCAACATGTTCATAAAACACAATGTAGAAACTTTTATACATATTTTTCTGTGATACTGCCTTTGTTTTATTGTCCAAAATGTATAATATTTAGTTAACGCCAAACTCCATTCATAAATTTAGCAATTTAACACTTTCTTTAGTTTCTAAAGAGGTTCATATGCTGAAAAATATAATTTTTGCTCTTTTCTACAATTTTGGCAGCCACTCTTTAATTCGGCATATATCTCATGCATCATAAAGGACCAACAATAAAACAAGAGTCAAAAATATGTAGTGATTTACACAACTTGACCAAACTGCATTCAGAAAAGCAGCGAATCTGTAAAAAACAAAACAAAAAAAAATAACTAAATATATAGGCGACATGTTCATAAAACACAATGTAGAAACTTCTTCATATATTCTCCTGCGATACTGCCTTTATTTTATTGTTTAAAATGTCTAATAATTAGTTAACGCCAAACTCCATTCATAAATTTAGCAATTTAAAACTTTCTATGGTTTCTAAAGAGGTGAATATGCTGAAAAATATAATTTTTGCTCTTTTCTACAATTTAGCAGCCACTCTTTAATTCGGCATATATTACATACATTTTATTGTCCAAAATGTTTAAGATTTAAGCTGAACAGTTAAAACACAACGGAGAAGTTTTGACAAGCGAAGGCTTAAATCTCTAAATTTATGAACGGAGTTTGGAGAGGCGTCACGTAAGAGAAGCATTAAACACACACATATATATATAGGCAACATGTTACTAAAACACAATGTAGAAACTTTTATACATATTTTTCTGTGATACAGCCTTTGTTTTATTGTCTAAAATGTATAATATTTAGTTAACGCCAAACTCCATCCATAAATTTAGCAATTTAATACTTTCTATGGTTTCTAAAGAGGTTAATATGCTGAAAAATATAATTTTTGCTCTTTTCTACAATTTTAGCAGCCACTCTTTAATTCGGCATTAATCACATACATCATAAAGGACCAACAACAAAACAGGAGTCAAAAATGTGTAGTGAGTTACACAACTAGACACCAAACTGCATTCAGAAAAGCAGCGAATCTGTAATAATAATAATAATAAAATAAGAAATATATATAGGCGACATGTTACTAAACAAAATGTAGAAACTTCTTTACATATTCTCCTGCGATACTGCCTTTGTTTTACTGTCAAAAATGTATAATATTTAGTTAACGCCAAACTCCATTGATAAATTTAGCAATTTAATACTTTCTATGGTTTCTAAAGAGGTGAATATGCTGAAAAATATAATTTTTGCTCTTTTCTACAATTTTAGCAGCCACTCTTTAATTCGGCATATATCTCATACATTTTATTGTCCAAAATGTTTAAGATTTAAGCTGAACAGTTAAAACACAACGGAGAAGTTTTGACAAGCGAAGGCTTAAATCTCTAAATTTATAAACAGAGTTTGGAGAGGCGTCACGTAAGAGAAGCATTAAACACACACACATATATATATATATATATATATATATACACATATACAGGCGACATGTTACTAAAACACAATGTAGAAACTTTTATTCATATTCTTCTACGATACTGCCTTTGTTTTATTGTCTAAAATGTCTAATAATTAGTTAACGCCAAACTCCATTCATAAATTTAGCAATTTAATACTTTCTATGGTTTCTAAAGAGGTAAATATGCTGAAAAATAAAAATTTTGCGCTTTTCTACAATTTTAGCAGCCACTCTTTAATTCGGCATATATCTCATGCATCATAAAGGACCAACAACAAAACAAGACAGTCAAAAATATGTAGTGAGTTACACAACTAGACACCAAACTGCATTCAGATAAGCAGCAAATCTGTAATAATACTACTAATAATAATAAAATAAAATATATATATATAGGTGATATGTTACTAAAACAAAATGTAGAAACTTCTTTACATATTCTTCTGTGATACTACCTTTGTTTTACTGTCAAAAATGTCTAATATTTAGTTAACGCCAAACTATATTTATAAAACTCGCAATTTAACACTTCCTTTAGTTTCTAAAGAGGTACATATGCTGAAAAATCTGATTTATGCTCTTTTGTACAATTTTAGTAGCCACTCTTCAATTCAGCATATATCACATACATCATAAAGGACCAACAACAATGTTTTGGAGTGTGTTACATCACTTCGCAACTCCATTCAGAAAACCAGCAAATCTGTAAAAAAAAACCCTATATATATAGGCGACATGTTAACAAAACAAAATGTAGAAACTTCTTTACATGTTCTTCTGTGATACTGCCTTTATTTTACTGTTTCAAAATGTTTAAGATTTAAGCTGAACTGTAGAAAATCACTCGCATCACATTTAAATCACAACACAGAAGTTTTGATAAGAGAAGGCTTAAATCTCTAAATTTATGAACGGAGTTTGGTGCAAAATTGCTAATAAGAGAAGTGAAGCGAGGAGTTTGGTGTAATGTTTGTGCTGATAGAGTACAAAATCAGAATGTATGATTATTATTAAGGTAATGTTAATGTAACGCCAAACTCCATTCATAAACCTCGCAATTTAACACTTCCTTTAGTTTCTAAAGAGGTTCATATGCTGAAAAATATAATTTATGCTCTTTTCTACAATTCTAGTAGCCACTCTTCAATCTGGCACATATCTCATCCATCATACAGGAAAACCTGCTAAATGTCACCAAAAACCCCCAAACATTTAGTTCCTCTTTAATGTTGTGTCGTAGTTAATGTTTCTTCTGCTTCTGAGCTGTACGAGAAGTTCACAGCAGGGAATCAATTAAAAATAAATATATATAGGGGACATAATTAACAAAACATTTAAAAAAGCGATACTGCCTTTAATTTACTGTCCAAAACGTCTCCTCCAGTTATATAAAATCACATTTTACAGATGATGTAAGAGTTTTGATGAGAGAAGAAGCTTTAAATCTGTAGATTTATCAATGGAGTCTGGTGTGGCGTCACATTTATTTGTGTGTAAAGTCTGTGCTCGGTTTGTTTCCTCCCTCCAATAAATCATTTGTTTAATGTTTCACAATGAGTCAATAAACGGTTGGCTGGTTGAAGCTGCTTCCGCTTCTGAGCTGCACTCAGTTACACAACTTCACACCAAACTACAGTTACTACAAGCAGGAAATAAGTAAAAATATTAATGTTTTGATGACATATTTACAAACCACAATGTAAAGACTTAAAAAAAGCCTGCAATACTGCCTATATTTTATTGTCCAAAATGTGAAATTTAACTATTTAAGGATAGGAAATGTTTTAGTTCAACATACAGTCATGGAAAAAATTATTATTACTTGTTTTCTCTAATTTCTTGTTCATTTTAATGTCTGGTACAACTAAAGGTTCATCTGTTTGAACAAATATAATAATAACAACAAAAATATCTCATAAGAGTTTAATTTAAGAGCTGATATCTAGACATTTAACATGGTTTTATTCATACTGATTTTGGTTATTAATTATCAAGAAAACCATGTTAAATGTCTAGATATCAGCCTGTATTTTATTGTCCAAAATGTGAAATTTAACTATTAAAGTATAAGAAACCTTTAAGTTCAGCATATATCTCATCTACCAAACAGAATTTATCTTAAATAAAATAAAGTTTAGTTTCTGCATTAAACTAAAATTAGTTGCAACTTATACATCGCTACACCAAATAACACTAATAAATCCATCAATTTAATATTTCCTCTGGCACCAGCGGAGACATATATACTATAAAATGTTATTGTCTTTCATTTAAGCACCCACGCATTTGGCATTTATCTCAAATTTATTGTGAATAGATGAGTCACTTACTCTAACCCTAATCTTATCGTCTGTCTAGTTTCTGAATAAATCTATCTCCTGCATGAGAACCAAACTCCGTCTTAAAGCTGAGATATTAAAGTTTTGTCAGCTCCGCGTGTTAATGTGAGTCATGTGTTCCTCTAAAGCTGCTCGTTTCACTCTTTAGTTCTGCAAACCCATTACACAGTTATAGCTGCATTAATCCAACCACACAAGTATTTTAATTATCAATAGCTTCATAACAGCTTTATGTGAACAGCAGCTACACCAGACTCCATCCAGAAACATCACAATGTAACACTTTGAGTCTAATCAGCAGCTTTATAAACTCTGTAAACTAAGATGAGTCATGATGGTTTCTGAAGCAGTCGGAGCTTCTCTTGAGTTCAGCATTCATCTGATCCAAAACAATTAATCATTTAATAATATGCCAGTAACAGACAGTGAGTGCTGGTTAATTCTTTTTTGGCATTAAAAATATAAATTTCTTGGCATTAAAAAAAATATATAAATTTCTTGGCATTAAAAATATATTTTTTTGGCATCAAAAATTATAAAGTTATTGGCATTAAAAAAATACATTTCTTTGCATTATATATATATATATATATATGTGTATATATATAAAATATTAAAAATACAAATGTCTTGGTAAAAAAAAGTGTATATATATATATATATATATATATATATATATATATATATATATATATATATATATATATATATATATATATATATATATATATATATACTTTTTGGCATTACAATTAAAAAAAACATTAAAAAATATAATTTTTTGACATTAAAAAATATTTTTTTTTGGCATGAAAATTAAAAAAAAAAAAAAAGAATGTGTATATATATATATACACACACATTTCTTTGCATTAAAAAATTTGGGGGCATTCATTTGTTTGGCATTAAAAAATTATAATTTTCTTGGCATTTGAAGAAAAAAGATTGGCATTAAAAAATATTATTTTTTGGCATTCAAAATATTATTTTTTTTGGCATTGGCATTTAAAATCTATATATTTTTTGGCATTAAGAAATATATTTTTTGGACATTAAATAATATAAATTTCTTGGCATTAAAAAATATAAAAATATTTCTTGGCATTAAAAAAATATATTTTTTTGGCATCAAAAATTATAAATTTATTGGCATTAAAAATATACATTTCTTTGCATTAAAATTTTTTTACCAAGACATTTGTATTTTTTATGCCTATATATATATATATATATATATATATATATATATATAGGCTATAAAAATACAAATGTCTTGGTAAAAAATGAATGCCAAAAAATTATATTTTTTAATGCCAATCTTTTTTCTTTTAATGCCAAGAAAATTATAATGTTTTAATGCCAAACAAATGAATGCCCCCAATTTTTTTAATGCAAAGAAATGTGTGTGTGTATATATATATATATATATATATATATATATATATATATATATATATATATATATATATATATATATATATATATATATATATATATATATATATATATTCTTTTTTTTTTTTAATTTTCATGCCAAAAAAAATTATTTTTCAATGTCAAAAAATTATTTTTTTTAATGTTTTTTTTTTTATTTTAATGCCAAAAAGTATATATATATATATTTTATAAAAACTTGTAAAAAATTGTAAAAATATAAAAAAATATGTAAAAAAAAATGTTTTATAAAATATATCTATATACTTTTTGGCATTAAAATAAAAAAACTGCCATTAAAAGATGTAGTCACTAAGACAGTGAGGGTGTTTGTGCTCCTCCAGGCTGAAGAGACCGAGTCACAAGAAGAAATACGGTCTGCTGTCCAACTACGACGACCAGGTGGAGATGATGGAGGCGGGGGACAGCGACGAGGACGACACGCTGTATGAAGCCCGCAGCCTCCGCAGGTCAGAGTCAACACCACAACAACAACAACAACAACAACACAGAACAGAACACAGCATGTTTAAACCCTCCATCACTGGAGAAATGTGAACATGCAGACATTAAACACACATTATTATTATTATTATTATTATTATTATTATTATTATTATGATTATGGGTGTTTGGAAGAAACCTGCCAACTCGAGCATCTATAACATTATCGATCAATTAATCGATTAATCGCTACATTTTATACATACGTATGTACAGTCATGGAAAAAACTTATTAGACCATCATTGTTTTCTTCAAATTCTTGTTCATTTTAATGCCTGAAGGTACATTTATTTGGACAAATATGATGATGACAACAAAAATAGCTGATAAGAGTTTAATTTAAGAGCTGATATCTAGACATTTAACATGGTTTTATTGATCATAACCAAAATTATTATATGTATTTTTTGGTAATTTTACGTCTTTTTTTGGTCCATTTGCATCTTTTTTTGTCACTTTGTTTATGTTTTGGTCATTTTATGTCTTTTTTGGTCATTTTGTGTCTTTTTTGGGTAATTTTATCCGTGGTTTTCTTGATCATGATGTTGGTTATTATCAATAAAACCATGTTAAATGTCTAGATATCAGCTCTTAAATTAAACTCTTATCAGCTATTTTTGTTCTTGTCATTATATTTGTTCAAACAAATGTACCTTTAGTTGTACCAGGTATTAAAATGAACAAGAAACTGAAGAAAACAAGGGTTGTCTAATCATTTTTCCCACGACTGTATATATTTTATATTTAATTCAGTTAGCAGTTGTGTACTCGAGGTGCGAGGAAAACTTATTTCAGCTTAATTGCAGGTTTGCTATCTTTTTTGTTAGAGATTTGCCTCGCCGTTTTCAGAAAAAGTTGCCAAAAACCTGCGATATATTTCAATCTGTACAGATTTAAGATAATAAAATATTAAAATAAATGTTTAAAATAAATTTAAAATAAAGACATGGAGATTAATGCTTGCCGAGTAATGAAAATATGAGTAAATACAATTATAATAGATAATATATATATTAATGCATGTATAAAATAATTAGAATTAAATAAATATTTAATATAAACAATAAAATATAAGTAAAAAAACAGATAAAAACTAATAAATAAAAGTATAAACCATAAAATTGTGATTAAAAAATAATAAGATGCTAATAATAAGACACATTAAAGCCAGATTAAAAATATTCTAGATTAAAAGTATCAGTATTAGTTCTCCTCAGATCCTCCAACAGGCTGCTCTGATGAACTTTAACATAGAAAAACTATTAAAAGTTTAAATGAGTCACCAGACTTTATTGGATCAAATGATCAAAATTATGATTGCTTGCAGTTTTTACAACATTTTTTTCTCGCAGCATTTCAGAGTTTATAATGTTTGTGTGGTTCAGGAGAATAAAAGCCTGAGATCATAACAAGGCTGTTTTTCAAAATAAAAGCCCCACAAAGTTTACAGGTTACAGGTTGTTTTTGGCATTAAACTTTTTTTTTTAAATATAATTTCTTGAACATTAAAAAATATATTTCTTGGCATTAAAAGTATGTATAATTAAATTTTTGCCATTACATTTTTTTTGGCAATAAAAAGTATTTTTTGACAGAAAAAAAAATGTTTTGGCATTAAAAAAAAATGTTTTTTGGGAATTAAAAAATGTTTTTTTTGGCATTAAAAATGTTTTTTTTTTGGCATTAAAAATGTTTCTTTTGGCATTAAAAATGTTTTTTTTGGCATTAAAAATGTTTTTTCGGCGTGGTATAGATTCCTGCTGTGTAATTATTGTGGAAAAACTGTCAAAAAGTTGCTGACTTAAAAACATAAATGAAACATCTTTGGACGTTTAATAATTCACAAAATGAAAACACTGTTTACATAAATGCATCAATACAAATAATTAATAATATATTTAGAATATTTAAAAACAATCTGCATTACTTTTCATACTTTAAGTAAATATTTATAATTACTTTTATTTTAGTACCTTTTTAATGCAGTACTTTTACTGCAGTGGAGTCATTTCTTGGTGTAATATTAATACTTCATCTGATTACTGTGTGACAAAGAGATCAAAGGTCATAAAACATGAACTCTGACTTGTTGTTTTATTGATCCTGTGATTGATCTGATTGTGTTTATCTGTCCAGATGAGTCGGGATCAGACGAGTCGTCGGGTCGTCGCCAGGCGGATCAGACGAGTCGAGTGTCTGCTGACGGATGATTATTGATTATTGATTATTGATCAGAGAGAGGAGGGACTGATGGCTGCAGGACCAAACGCTGATAAAGATGCCAAAGCTGCTCAGAGCCGAGCAGGATGATAATCATTATTTTTTTAAGGTGTTGGAAGAAGAAAAACAACGACGATGTGACGCTTCTTGTTATGATAATCTCCCTTTGTTTATTATTATTATTATTATTATTATTATTTCAGAGAGTCTTTTCTAAGGTTTTGTCTGTTTTCATGCGGAGCTCTTTCTGCTCCGACTCTGTGCTTAAACTACTGCAGACTGACTCCAGACCAGCTGGTAAACAACAACAACAACAACAACAACAACAACAACAACAACCAGCCTGTTATTAAAGGATCAGAACGTCTGTTTCATAATGACTCGGCAGTTTCACCTGAAGAAACAACCACACACTCTGAGTCTGACACAAAGTACACACACACACACACATACACACACACACACACACACACACACACACACACACACACACACACACACACACACACACACACACACACAGTAGCTCAGCTGGTTCACTGCAAACATCCTGGACACAGCAGGTTGTGTGTGTCTTTTGTGTGTCTTTTGTTTGTGTGTGTGTGTGTGTGTGTGTGTGTGTGTGTGTGTGTGTGTGTGTGTGTGTGTGTGTGTGTGTGTGTGTGTGTGTGTGTGTGTGTGTGTGTGTGTGTGTGTGTGTGTGTGTGTGTGTGTGTGTGTGTGTGTGTGTGTGTGTGTTACTGTGTGTGTATGTGTGTGTTACTGTGTGTGTGTGTGTGTCAGTAGCAACAAGTGCCTAAAGTTTTCATCAACTGACGCTGAAGGTGATCAGAGTTTGAACCATTGAAACGTATATTTTCTTTAAAAAAATCACCAAAAATACAACAATTATCACAGAAAGAAACTGTAAAAACAGCCATTATCTTAGATATTTGAACTTTCCGACGGTCCTTGAACAGATCGGTTACTAAAGATTGTTATAAAAAAGTGACCAAAACTTGTGTTAAATGTTGATATTTGTGTCAGAATCTCCATTTGTCATTTAAAATAAAGCGTTTGCACTAAACAGATCTACAAATATTCACTGAGAATCTGTTTACACAGAGCAGAGAGGAGAGGACAGGAGAGGCTGGAAACATGACAATACTTAATTATGTACAATATGTGGAGAAAACTGTGTTTTTTACAACATTCTTGACACTTATGGACACTTGGAAAAGTGTTTATATATAAATTCCATTTTATTCCAATTTAAAAAAAATTATTTACCAGAGAAATTCAACTTTTTTTTCTGGTTTCTGTCATTCTAACTGTTATTCTGCACAAAGACGTGTTTGAGTTGTTCCCACTTCTAGTCATGATTGTGCTGATTCACAGAGCTGCAGGACTTATAGATTTATAGAGATTTTATATATTAAACTTAAATTAAAATACAAGGACACAGAGAGGAGAATAAGGCTTATTTATGTGTTAAAACGGCAGAGGTTTGGGGGTTTTTTTAACAGCAGAATGATTAAAAAAACAAATGAAGGGCAGTGGCGTTGAAAAAAAAGCCACCTTTATTTTGAAGTTGAGAACAGGAAGTCCCTTTAGACTCTTATTTTCTTAATCAATCGTGTTGATAATAAAGAAGTTGAGGCAGCAATCAGTTTTAAACAAAGCCTATGAAATCTTTCTCCCTGTTACAGTTTGAAACCAAAACTTTAACATTTTTTCTAACTTCACTGCCTCATTAATGCAGAATAAATAAATAAATAATAAATAAATCAGTTTTTTAATGAACTCTATAACTGTCTGACAGCAGGAACATTAATCAGAGAAACTGGACAGAAGGAAGATTAAGACTTAAAGATTTAATAACTTCAGTGAAAGTGTTTCATGTAAACAAACCAGCGTCACTCAGATCAACAGTTTTATTTTGTGTCCGACTCAAAGTGTTTGAAATTATTCCAGTAAAAAAGGTGGAAATAAGCTGAAAGTTTCTTGTGTTTTCAGTCAGTGACATTTTAATTTCTGGGGTAATTAATTTCATTATAACTTCAGACAAAAAGAGTGATTTATAGGAAAAATCGGTTCAATTTAAAGCCAAATAAATGTTCATTCCAAATGTATTTATAATTTGAAACTTTATTTTCACGTGTTGTTGTATTCTTGGCTTGTAAAAAAAACAACTTGTTTATCTTTTCATCGACTAAAAGTCTCTCAGGTTACATTCTCATATAATTTGAATTATTTCAGTAAGAAATATAAATTGCAATTAGCCTCATGAGAAAAAGAGTAAAAAGCTTCATGTTTCAACATCTTTGAGGTTTTTCAGCGGTTTAAAATGAAGAATGAAGTTTTTATTTCTCTGCTTCGGTTTCACTTTCTGAACATTTTACAGTTTTTCAGCTCGTGTTTAAAAAAACCCAAAAACAATAAATTGTGTAAAAAAAAAAAAAGACTCCATGTCTCTCTGTTGATGTTGCAGAATGTTTTATTATAATCAGGTTAGATCACAAATGAGGTAATTTTTAGTTGCAACATACTGAGTCTGCATGTTTGTGTGTTCATAGAAAAAAGAAAAAGGAGACCAGATTTCTTAACCATCAGGGCTGTTTAATTTTATGCACACTTGTACTGCTAAGTGCATGAAATGCACTCTTTAAAAGCAAGCTTTAAAAAAAATACAATACATTATATTCTTTCATTGTACTGATTTTTTTTAACCTACATCTGAAATATTTTATCCCTTTAAATGCCATGTTTTTGTCATAATACCTCTGTTTTTAGATGAAAAAAAAACAGAAAATATGAATTATTTTCAATATACTACATGTAAAGTAAAAATGCATTGCATTCTTATTTTTAGTGCAGTGTCAAATACTCACTTATACGGCTTAGCACATAAATAGTGCTCCTAAAAAGCAAGCTATAAAAAAAATACACATTATATTCTACTTTCATTGTACTGATTTTTCCTCTATATCTGACCTTATTATTGGTATCAAACACTAATTTATTTTTCAATATTTTAACCCTTTTTATGCCAGGTTTTTTTGTCATGATGACACCATTTTTATAGACCTGCTGCAGTCACAGCTGTGTTAATAACTTGTGATGTGATTCAAGATGATCCGTGGTTTTATTTATTTGCAGCAGTTCATGCTTGTGTGTATAATCATGTTTTCTCTCTTTATGCTGAATATGGTCAAAATGACACAATCTGGTGGAAAGTAGTAAAAATGATCAATTCCAAGGCCAAAGCCCAGATTGACACCCAGATTTAATAAAATGCCTGTTTTATGCTTTAACTTAAGTGAGATCAAATGTTGCATTTTGATGTGTTTCAATGTCTCAACCTGAAGACTAACTATTGTCTGTACTCAGTGTATTTTAACCTTCCTACAGGAGCTGAGCTGGAAATAAGAGTAGGGATGACGATATGATAAAAAAAACAATCGATCGAAAAATCCAATCAAAGGTTAAAACCACCGATCTGATCACATTATACGTACATGTGCTTTACAAGCGTTTGTTATGGTGTGATATACATTTTGAGTTTGTTTAGCCTGTTAAATAGGCTCAATTTTTATTTGAATTTTATTTTATACAATATATGCAACAATACAGCCATTTAAAATGGATAGTATCAATAAATAATTGAGTGAACTTTCAACATGAAGCTCTTGACTGCCCTCTAGAGGCCATGTTGGCATATTGTTTTCCACAGAGCCACTGCTGCTATGAAGGAATATTAAAGTTACTGCTATGCAATAAATAAAGGTCAATCTAGGTAATCTAGTATTATCTAGTAAATAAATGATTACAAGGTTAAAATAAATAAAAGACTATAGGCCTGTGCATGAGTGGATGAATTGATGGGGGGAAAGATTAGTAAATATAAATATCAATATCGTCCCACGTGATCGATCTGTTCTGATCGGTGAGGCTTCAGGTGATCGGTATCGGTCCCAAAAAACCTGA
The DNA here is from genome assembly GCF_030273125.1 of Centropristis striata. Taxonomy (NCBI): domain Eukaryota; kingdom Metazoa; phylum Chordata; class Actinopteri; order Perciformes; family Serranidae; genus Centropristis; species Centropristis striata. The sequence goes on along the minus strand of NC_081525.1, from coordinate 3,324,366 downwards.
TCGGACCATCTCTAAACAAGAGCAGATAAAAATACACAATCCTACCATAATCCATACCAAATGCATGAACACAGCCAAAACTATTAACACATGAAGAATGAAAAGCACGTAAAATGTGCCCAACCTGCCCTGAGGGTTAAATCCAACCCTGCTCTGTTACTGACCTCAGTCAAGTGGTTTTGTTGCCTCAGAGATTTATTTTGAAAATCCGCAATGCATACAACGACAGAAACTGACCGTCTGCTACACCTCCAAACTTTCATATTTTAAAAGCTGCAGGATGTTTGTTTTAACTGAGAGACAGATAAAAAAAGAAACAAAGAGCAGTGGAGTTTTGGAAAAGCCACCTTTATTTTGAAGTAGAGAGCAACAGGAAGTCCCTAGAGACACTGGAGGACGTTGAAGTTGCAGACGGTTCCTCCGGGACAACCGCACAGCTTCCCGATCCTCGAACCTTTACGCACCGCACACTGCTCGCCTGCATCACACTGACACACAGAATAAAACATGTTGAATCTTTATATTTATAATATTAAAGTGTGAGACAGTGAGGTGAGAAGTTCTTACAGCAGGAACCCAGCCGAGCTTCTTCTCCGACGACGGGAGCTGTTTGTTCTTTAACTTCTCCAGAACTTCCTGCAGAGCTTCGATCTGAAACACGTAGACAGAAGGAGGCAATATAACAAATACATAAATTAATTACTCAAATAAATAAACTGAAATTCACCAAATATATTATAAACAAATGTAGGCATTAAATAATTACTGTGATATGAATTGAAATGTTTATTTGCTTACTTATTTACCTTTGTATAATTTTTTTATTTACATTTTTTAATTGGTGTATTTATGTATTATTTATAATTTTCATTTATTTCTATATCTTTTTTTCCCCAATCTTATTTTTTTTATGTATTTTTCTTTATACTTCTGTAGTTATATAAATATATATTTTTTATTTATTTTATTTAAGTAGATGCAAAATTAAATAAAAAAAATATGGAAATTTGTTTTTTTTTTAATTAAAAATAAATAAATTAATACATACCTAAAAATAAGAAAATTTAAAATATATTTTTTTAAAAAGGTAATTAAGGCTTTTCATGTATAAAAAAGCAAAACATAATATAAATCTATGTCACATTAAATACACACAATTTTTTATTGTTGTTTCATTTAATGACATATTGAGTCATTTATTTTTTCTCATAATTTTGTCAGCTCCTGTCACTTATAGACAGCTGCTGTGTGTGTGTGTGTGTGTGTGTGTGTGTGTGTGTGTGTGTGTGTGTGTGGACTCACCAGCTCCTCCTCTGCGTGTTCTCCTGCTGATCTCTCCTCCATCAGCTCCTCGCTGCTCCCTGAAACAACCAGCAGCCAGAAGGAGGCGCTGAGGAGCAGCAGCCTGGTGCTGACCATGGTGCTGATGGACTCGGACCGGACCGGGGCTCTGGGGGGCTCTGGGGGACTCTGAGGGACACGGGACGCCTCAGACGGTCCTCTGGGTTCTGAGGAGTCCGTCTCCGTCCGTGAAGCTTTTAAACGCGAGCGTCTCCGACGTCACAGAGACAATATTGACCTGCTGGTAATGAGACGAGCAGCAGCCTCGGCGCCGAGGTCAGAGGTCAGCAGAAGCTACGCCACGCAGACAGGAAGTGACGGCAGAACCAGACCCGGTTCTGTCCATTTATGGAGCAGCAGGGGAGAACAGCCTCCTCACAGGATCTCATCTCATCTAACGGTGGCCAGATTTACTACCTCACTAGCCCGCAGGCTGATTCTGTTGAACTGGAAACAGGTAATCCCAGCGTCTGATACAATGTGGAGGAGGATGTTTTACATCACTTTGCTTCAGAAAAGATCAGATTTACCCCAAAGTTATTATAGTTAACGAAAACTAACGAAATAACCAAAACTAGAATTGAAAAAAACGTTTTTGTTAACTGAAATAAAAATAAAAACAAGAGTTTTTATAAAAACGATAACTAACTGAAACTGTATTGTGTGGTTACAAATCTAACTAAAACTAACTAAAATTATAGTGAAAATGTCCTTAGTTTTCGTCTTTGTCAACTTTTTTCATACGTAAACCTTTTTGGTTGATATGAAATCTATTTCATCTTTCTGGTTTTATGATTAATAAACTTATTGGGGCTGAGATGGATCAGACAAAGGAAATAAAGGAAATATTTATTGTGACCTTATTGAATCTGGGCCCAACAAATACCCCATTACAAAACAACTACAACTAATAAAAACTGAACTAAAACTAAGCATTTTCCAAAAACTAAAAACCAATTAAAACTAGCAAACACACTCTATACACTAACTAAAACTAACTGAATTTGAAAACAAAAAAATCACAACGAAATTAAAACTAAAACTAATAAAAATCCAAAACTATTAAAACCTTGATTTACTCTTCGAGGCTCAGAAGAGAGTTTCCACAAAACTTGTTGATCCTTTATAGAGTTAGTGGCTGGTTAGTCTTCACTCCTCTGCTCTTTTTTCTTTTCTTTTCTTTTCTTTTCTTTCCCTATTTCTTTTTCACCAGGTAAACTGTACGGCCTTATATATCTGTACAAATGACTGAATGACTGACAGTAACTGAAAGATGTTTTGGTAACACAGTGGTAACTTACTATTTTTCATTTTATTTTATAATTTTATTTTTTATTTTTGGTGTATTCCTTGTCAGCGTGCTGTGCTATTTGTTTATTTTTCCCCCTTTCCTGTGGTTTGTCATGTGAGTGCTTTATGTGGGGAAAAAATAAATAAATAAATAAAATAAATGAATAAAAATTAAAAAATGAATTAAAAAGGAAGTGACGGCAGGAGCTGCGGAGTCCCTCAGAACCAGCGGCACCGTATCCTACTGTTGTTTCATTTTCACATTTTAAAATTTTGTATGCATCTTTTAATGCAAAAAAAATGCAAAGGGAAAATAAAATAAATTCATTAAAAAATAAATACAATTTTAATTTGATGATATAATAAATATCTAATTAGGAAACTAAATGAGGGAATTCATACAAAGGCAAAAAAAAAAAATAAAGAAGCAATTTAAGTCACATTTTGTAATGAATGAATGCCTGTATTTTTTAAATATATCTTTAGGTGCAGTAAATGGCATATTAATGTATTTTACCTGTATTTTATCGCTTTATGTTGACTGTGGACGTTTTATTATTAATAATAATACTACATTGCATTTATATAGCGCTTTTTCTAAACATTCAAAGACACTTAAGTTTTAGATCAGTTAACCATTTTCAGTCACATTTACTTGAGTCTGTTTTTATCGGAGCTGAGTTTTTGGGGTACTGTCCCTTTAAGGCCTCAGACAGACAGGAAGTGGCGTGACGTTCAGGGTCTCCGAGTGTCACCGTTTACGTCAAAGCACATAAGAATCTCTAATATCTTCCTCACAGTTTGACTTCTGGTCACATTTATTAAACATCCAGCTGTTTGACACATCGAGTCTTCTTTTAAATATTGATTGAAGTTTAGAGACGAGGACAGAAAGAGGAAGATGCAGTTTATCCACCTTCGTTTTTAATCACAAGATACTTTTTTTCTCTCCAATTATCTTCATTTCATTCTAACAGTTTTTATAATTCACCAACAGAAACATCCAAACACACAAACGTCTCGTTAACTCTGAACACAAACTACTTCTGCAGCGGCAGCATCAAAACATCAAACTAAGAACAAATAAAAGGATCTTAAAAATGGACAAAATAAATAAAAAGTGCTCTTTGAATGAAAACAAAGTGGATCTTTCTCCCGGCGGTCCCAAAACTCTCTGCAGCTCTGAAGCAGAAAGAAATTATTATAAATATAAAAGCTGAGGGAGGATTCTTATCTTTGACTGATAAACAGGAACATGAATGAACACAGAAGGAGTTGAAACGTGTTTTAAAGTTTCCTTTTGAGTCACTAAAGTGTTAAATGAGAGAAGAAGACACATTATTATAGTTAACAGAGTCTGATCGTCTAAAAATATAAAAAATATAAACATTAAACTGATGCTGCAGGATTCAGTCTGTCTCAGAAACACTGGCTCCTACATTTCCCATAATGCCCCTCTGCAGTGTTTAACATCGGAGCATCTCTGATAAACAGATGTGTCTTTCTTTGTAGTTTGTTTTCTCTCCACCTCGAACATAATATTTGTACAGTAGGCCTGTCACAATAATGCATTTTTTAGGACGATATATTTTCCCAGAAACTATCACGATAAATTATAGTATCGTTGTATCAATGTTCTTTTAGTTTTATAACAATATTAGAGCAGAATAAGTTCATCCTTTTCCACAGCAATTAATTTTTAAATCTTGAGAATATTAAACATTGGAATTGAAATGTGGAAAATAAAACATCAATAAATAAACTACAACCAAAACAAATAAAACAGACTTTCAGGCTGTTAACAAAACATTGCACTGAGATAATCACTATGTATTACATTATTTTGTTATTAAAATAACATAAGTAGCTGGAATGGCTGCTTGGGAAATATTGGAAATATTCATACTGCCTGTCATAATGCAGCTTTAATTTAAACACAACACAAAAAAAACACAAAAATTCAATATATTAAGTCCAGAAAAAAAACTATCGTGTCCATTTTTATATTTTGAATGACAAGTCGATATAGTAATTATCGTGACAGGCCTATACAGGAGGCTAAAAACCTGGTTCAAAGTTGAATAAAGCTCCAAGTTTGTACCTCTGTGTGTGTGTGTGTGTGTGTGTGTGTGTGTGTGTGTGTGTGTGTGTGTGTGTGTGTGTGTTCAGGTCTTACCTCAGTCTTTGGAGTGTGACTTGAAGCCCTGCTGAGCCTGAAACACCAACACATGAATCAGTTTAGAGTCAGACGGAGGTCAGGTGACAGGACGAGCTGAGAGAATACTGCAGGTCTACCATTATTATATGATCTATATAATGTTATATACTTATTATAACTCAACTTGAATTATTGACATAAATAAACTTTTCTATCATATTGATATTTATTGAGAGGCACCTGTATTAGACTTCACAGATTTTAAATCGTAGAAATTAGAAAATCAATACGTGGCTGTTTGATATTGGAATCTGATAATATTTTTAATCTTTTCTGAGCGAGAGTTTTGCTCAAAAAGAATTAAAAGGCCTCTCCCGCCACAGGAAGGTTTAGTTTAAGTGATTGAAGCAAATAAAAGACAGAGCTGTTCATTCAAGTTTTTACTGTGAATATCTGGGATTGTTTTTCACATTAAAACTATATATTTTTGTTTAGCCTGGCATTGATTCCTGCTGTACAATTATTGAGGAAAAACTGTCGTTTATTTAGCAAAGAACTGCGAAAAATGACATCTTGCTCTGCTGTATTTTTATTTTTTATTTCAGCACAAATTAAATATCTTTTTACTGTTAATTTGACAAAATAAGACATGCAAACATGCATGAAACACAACAGCGAGGCCAAACAAATTTTATTCTTATTTTTTATTTTATTCTCTGTTTACTTATTATTTACTTTGATCAATGTTTTTTTTCTGGTTTGTTACTTCCGTTTTAATGACATGTATTGACCGAAATAAACGGATACGAAACGAAAAACAAATTTTATTGTGGTCATACGATAAGTCCAGATTGTTATTCTGCTGACAGGCCCAATGATGAGAACAGGAACCAGAATTAGATATAAAACCAAGAAGCGCTGACAGAATCTAACGGTTCAACATGAAGATAGACGACATCTCACTGGGGATTCACACCAGACACGTTACAGCAGCAGCACGTCAGCTTAGCGAGCCGGTCGTATACACGCAAGATAACGAGATCACGCGATAATCCTGACCATACAGGAGACCGCAAGATCCCGTGATAAACTCTAAACTCTATTTATACAGTCTATGGATAAACTGTGTGTATAAAGTAAACAACAACAACAACAACAACCAACTTACTTTGCTTCTCTGAGGTGAAAGATATGTTGATCTGACCATCTATCCTTATAAAAACAATATCATATGTCATAAATGATTGTATGATGTTCCACTTCAACAATCAGTCTCTTGTCGTCCGTGTCTCTGATCCTCTGAGACCCTTTGATTGATTGATTGATTGATTGATTGATTGATTGATTGATTGATTGATTGATTGCTGATCTGGTGCCCCGGTCATAACATAATGTTGAAGTGAAGTAGTTTTAGGCTGCATGAACTGCGTATTGTGTTTTATTTTGAAAGGGGCGGAAGTGTTTTACGCTGATTCTGAGTCAGACTTCCTGTCTGGTGCGATCTGCTCTGTTGAGATTCACGCGATTTGGCAGCGTCTCGCGGAGAAATAGAAGTCCTACCTAATGCTCGCGGAGAGACGCTGACGCGACGCTGCAGTAACGTTACGCAGCGCGCCTGGTGGAAATGCTCTCATTGATTAGAGTGTTACCTATTTGCAACGTCATACGCGACGCTGACGTTACGCTGCAGTAACGCGCCCGGGGAAATCAGGCTTCAGAGTCTGAAACACTGCAGAAAGTCACCAACATGTTAAAAAGAGCCGTATTGTGGATATAAAAGCGTCTCCTGGAGGAGACTGACCATGTAGCTGCCGGTGTGGAAGCCACACATGTACCAGAGCATCAACATGCTGGAGGAGGGGTCGACGCCCGCCGCGCCGCCAAACGACCACAGAGGAGGAGGAGGAGGAGGGACGAGGGACACGGGCTCCTGGGGAGGAGACACACTGGTAAACTACACAAACAGCAGATAAATAAATAAATAAATAAAGTTAGAGTGGGTGAGTTTTACCCCTGAGCCCGACTGAGGAGGAGGAGGGAACGGGGGGAAGAAAGAGAAGCTGTGATTGGTCGGTTTCTCTGCTTCGTCTCTCTGCTGGTTTCCTCTTTTCTTCTCTTCAGATTCTTTCTCCACTTTACTCTGAGGACTGGCCTTCTCCCTCAGCTACACACACACACAGAGACACACACACACACACACACACACACACACACAGAGACAGAGACACACACACATACACACACAGACACAGACACAGAGACACACACACACGCACACGCACACACACACACAGACACACACACACAGATACACACACACACACACACACACACACAGACAGAGACACAGACAGACAGACAGACAGACAGACACACACACACACACACAGAGATACACACACACACAGATACACACACACACACACACACACAGACAGAGACACAGACAGACAGACAGACAGACAGACAGACACACACACACACACACCAACAAATATTCGATTACAGCTGCAACAACATCAGATTTTCATCTCCAACAGAATTTTACAAATATAATTAAAATATTAATATCACGATATCCACTGAACATTCAGTCAGATTCAGGAACCGAGAACTCAAAGTTCATTAACAAACTTTTACAGCTTTCAACTGAAACTTCTCGTCAGATAAATACAACACTGACTGTTGGCCAGCAGGAGGCGCCATTCACTCACCCAGGAGAAGTTCTGCTCTTCATCTCTCCTCGCTGACCTCCTCTCTCCTCCTCCTCCTCCTCTCTCTCCTCCTCCTCTCTCTCCTCCTCCTCCTCCTCTCTCTCCTCCTCCTCCTCCTCTCTCCCCCTGGTTCTCCTCTCTCCTCCTCCTCTTCCAGTCCAGGTTGCCGCTGGTTACGCTGCTCTTCCAGTTACTGCCCTGCAGGTCAATAAAACAACTCAGAGTTTAAATAGTTTTTGTATCAAATCGTACAAATAAAAAGTTAAATCTAAACTGATTTAGAGAAGAATCCAACACGATGCTGAACCTGAACAGATAAATGTAAGTAAGTAAATTGTATTTATAAAGTGCTTTTCACAGGAAAAGAAAACCACAAAGTGCTTTACAAGGGTATAAACAACATACAGGCAAACACAGAAAAACACAATAGATCAAGAAAACATAGTTAAGACCTGGACGTCTAGTTGACCAGGTACGTATAGTCACTAAACGCCTGTCTAAACAGAAATGTCTTAATCTGACATTTAAAAGAATTAGAAGAGAAAAAAAGTGAATTAGAGTAATCGATACGGGACGAGATGAAGGCATGTAGAAGCATCTCAAGTTCAGTATTTGAAATTACTGTTTTCAGTTTGCTGATATTTGCTGTGATATTTCACTCAGAGGGTCCAGGACCAGGTCCAGGTCCAGGTCCAGGTCTTACCTTGGCTGTGGGGACTCTGCTGGGTCCGTGCAGCTCGTCGGGGTTCAGCAGGCTGTTGACGTCCGTCTCCTCCTCGTTGTCGTAGTTGTCGAAGCGAACGCAGCATCGCTGACCTTTGACCCAGAGAAGGACAGCCGGATAAACCAGACCGTCCTCCGAGTACACGGCCCGGCATCGAGAACCAGGTCTCCAGTCCTGACAGACGGCAGCAGGACACTAAATACTAAATTATCTCACTGACACTGACACAATTTGAAACATTTGTCCTGTTAAACATTTAACTAATTACCTGATAAAGTTTCTATGAATTTTTTAAGTATTTATTGACAAATACAGACCCTCCAAAAGTTATAAATTCATTGGTTATTTTTTTAAAAGTTAAAAAAAGTTACTACATATATTAATTATTAATTGTATTTATAATTGATTTAATTAAAGGACACTTTGTGAATTGAATAATACATTTTAATATATTTAAGACTTTTCCCCTCCGGAGCTCTCAGCTGGTCTTCTTCACCAAATGGACCTTTACTAACTAAAATCATGTGACACGAGTACAGAACTTTAGTGACATGATGACATATACTTTACAGGACTTCTGTCCTGTTTAAGAGTTTTTTATGAAAGCTATACATTAACTTTAAGGTCGTTAATTTTTAAAATAATTTAATATAAATTCAGGTGTGTCCTTGTTGCCGTGTGCTGGTTTTTACCTGAGAGGAGTTTTGTTTCTGTGTTGGTGAAGAGACGTCTGGACTCCTCAGAGAGCTCAGATCTACGTCCTCCTGGTTCCCGTAGCCGTGGAAACGAACTCTACAACGATCTCCGTCCACAGCAACAACCGTCGCCGCATACACACAACCGTCCTCCGACCACACGGCACGACACGCTGAACCCACAGCCCACTGACAGACAGACAGACAGACAGAGAGACAGACAGTTCACTGCACAACATGTCCTGTACTGCTAAAATAATTAGTCACATTCTCTACATTTTATGATATCTATATTATTTTTGGTGTTTTTTCTTGTTTTATTCGAGTATCAAGACAATACTGGAATTCAACTATTAATACACAACTATTTTGTTGATACCATGAACATTTTTCTACAAACCCATCCTGAATTTATTAAAAAAAGTCAAATAAAAATAAATGTCATTGTTAGCAAGAGGACTAACTAATTTATTTCCATCCTCTATTAATTTGCTCATTATTTTCTCTGTAATTCATTAAATGGTTTAGTCAGAGAGTACAGTGTTAAATCTCTGTCCCAGTGTCTCAGTCTAAGGTGACATCTTTTAATTTGTTTCTTGAAATGTCTTGTTTCGTCCAAATCACAAAGATATTCACTTTATTAAGATATAAAACAGAGACAAGGAGGAAATCTCCAGATTTGGGGAAAAGTGCATGAAAAATTACATCAACAATGAATGGATTACTTTTCCATTGACTTATTGATAATGTGACAAATCTTTGCAGCTCTAGTTAGTGTATTTGTCCAGTTTTTAATCTGAATCCTGGTTCTATAAAGCCACTGTGTTCCGTCTGTGACGTTGTTACCTTTGTCTCTGTGTTGGAGGATTCAGCTGCAGGTGGAGGAACTGTCTCTTCATCTGGCTCTTTGTCTTTCTGTCCGTCCTGCTGTTTGTCCTTCTGCCCGTCTTCCTGCTCCTTTTTCTCTCTGCGGTCAGAATCCTCCGAGGCTTCCACATCCTGCACACAATCACAAGAATCACACAAATATCACAATATTCTGTTTGTAGTTTGGTGCAAGTACAAGACCCACCAGACTTAGAACCGTTAACGCATGGGTCTGAAACTCACGGCCCTCGTGATGATATTTTGTGGCCCCCACCTTGATTTGAAAGTTTAATGTGAGTTTTATATGAATGGCACTTTACTGTGTTGTGTGTGGAAGGTCCCTTTAATTACTTTTTTTGTAATTTTGTGTCTTTTTTTAAATCATTTTGTGTCTTTTTTGGTAATTCTTTGTCTTTTTTTGGTAATCGTTTCTTTTTTGAGTAATTTAGCTTTTTTCTTTCATTTTGTGTCTTTTTAAAATAATTTTGTGTTTTTATTAAAGTAATTTAGTGTTTTTTCAGTCATTTTGATACTGCCTCCAGGTAATTTGAGTTTGAGACCCCTGCATTAACGTGTCCAGCTTTAGTCATTTTATCAGTCTTCTACCAGAACACAGTGCAGCTGTCAGCACACAAACACATTTTTCTATAAATACAGACTGTAATGGGAAGTAATGGTCGTTCATTTTCTGCACGATGAATTTACCAGCATTAAAAACTGACTTAATCAGACTCTCATGTTGGTGATTATAAATTTGTATCCACATTTTAAATTGACAAAACTTTGAAAGGAATTCAGTGGACAATTGTAAATGCACTTCTTTTAACTCTGAGAAAGTTAAAAGTAAATTGTAAACAGACTTAAGTGAATTCATTCATTTTTAACTATTTTTTATTGTATTTATATTTAGTAATTTTATATTCATTCAATGGGGATTTTTAAAAACAAGTATTGACAGTTTTATTTTTCAGTTCAGTGGAGTCTTACTATGTTAAAACTGGACATTTTTAATTGTATACATAAATGGCATATTAAATTATGAATAGTCATTTATTTATTTATTTTTGGCAGTTCCTGTCTATAAAGTGGACTATTTTCTTGTCATGTAAAACGCTGAAAAATGAATAAAACGACAGAAAATTGTCAACAAACAGCTACAATTTAAACAAAATTATACAATATGAAAATTTTCCAATATGAAAATGATCCAATATGAAACTGAAGCGAACCTGTGAAATGTCCAAAGTGTTTTGAAACGCTTCACTGAGGGAGTTCCGGTCTGTCTGCTCCTGTGTGGCCGCACAGCTGGACTCCTCCTGCGGACACAAACATCCAGTTAGCGCCGTTAGCTTCAGCTAGCACACATGCTAACTACCGTTAGCCCCTCGTTAGTTAGCAGGTTAGCACACATGCTAACTACCGTTAGCCGCTCGTTAGTTAGCGGGTTAGCACACCTGCTATATAGCAGGTTAGCACACCTGCTAACCACCATTAGCCGCTCGTTAGTTAGCAGGTTAGCAAGTTAGTTAGTAGTTTAATTTCCGTTACTGGTCACCGAGAATTAATAATAAAAGAATAAAAACCGTTACCAGCTCCGGTGGTCCGCTGACAGCAGTGTTTTCTACCACTTCAGTCATGGCTGCCGTCACTTTAATCAGCAGACATTTCAGGTAAAAGTGAAGATTTTAACCGCGACAAAGAAAACACCTGAGTCAAGTTCCCCGGATGTTAGGAGACCGCTTCCGGTCACACCGTTCAAAATAAAGGTTCCCCGAGAATGCATAAGATAATTTATTTTTATATGCTTTTATTTGAGAAATCTTTAAATCACAAATGTAACACTTTAAAAACAAAACTTTTTTTTCCTGAATTTTGTATGACGAAGAGATATTTATACTCAGAGTTTTATGAAACACACTGACATTTTTTCAATATAATAAATAACATGCAGGGATTTAAAAAAACAACAACATTTATTTATCTTATTACTACTAATATTAATTTTCTTAATCAGTTTTCATCTTTAAAATTCAGTTTTCATGTACCTAAAAGTTTGTGCATGGTGCAAATAAATAAATGAATGGTACAAGAAATATAGAATATGCTATTAAATTCCTAAAATAATATCAAAAATAGATACATTAATTAAATGACAAAGTGACAGAAATATATGTTTCTGGTTAAATGTGCTCCTTTTAATTTACCTTTCTCAAAATTCTCCTTTTAAATTATTTACCTTTTTAATTTGCCCTTCATTTATTTGTTTATTTTATAATAATTTATGAATTCATGCATTTTAAATGTTCAACAAAAACACTTGAAATGCATATGCAATTCATGCAAAACCTTAAAAATAAATCTAAAAATTAAAAACTAATTATGACAGTACATACATAGAAGAACTGATACAAGAGTAAAGAAGACGCAAATAAAAAACAAAACTACCAGTTCATATCACAAATCATGAATTAATTTATGCCCACCTGTATTGTGTTATATTCATTTTAGTGCATTAACTGGCATATAAAGTTATTCATTATTAATAATTCACTAAATGTGTGTGTGTGTGTGTGTGTGTGTGTGTGTGTGTGTGTGTGTGTGTGTGTGTGTGTGTGTGTGTGTGTGTGTGTGTGTGTGTGGACTGTTAATGAGGAGAAAAGACGACGTGTGTATTCTGACCAACAGCTCAACAGGCTGCAGACTCAGAGGAGGAATCAGAGATTTAAAGACGTGTTGGGTGGAAATGAAGCTGCAGGAACAACAGCAGACACACACACACACACACACACACACACACACACACACACACTTCTCACACTTGCGCTCTCTAACACCAGAGGTGTGTATTGTATAATTAAAGGTTCAATTAGTCTGTTTGTGGATTCTGGAATTCACTAAAGTTTCTTTGTGAGATGAAGAAGTTTTAGTTTAAAGTGATTTACATTAAACCCTTTAGAACACATTACATTTTCAATAAATTTTAATGAATTTAACTTTTTAAAAAACGTTCACCTCTTTTCTTAAAACAGGCTGTGAGTTTTTGCTTTAAAAGCCTCTTAAACTTTAATCAAATGACTTAAAAGAACTCTTGATTGATGATTTGTTGCCTTAAATTAATTTACAGCATTAAACTTTTTTAAAGTGACATGTTAGTCTCAAAGTTAGTCTCATAAACTTCAATGTTCTTATTTTTTCTTAAAAACACCTTGGATTTCATTTGATACTTAATTTTAAAAAGACTTTTGAACTTTATTACTTGAAGCCACTTAAACTTTCATTTAACAAATTTGCAGCTGCTTAAACTTTAATCACATTCCGTAAAAATAATAAACAAACAAACTAAATTTTTACGCCATAAATGTACCAAAAATACTATTAAGAATACATGTAGATAACAATGAATTAATTACCCGCCATAAATTAATATTTCTGTTTTAACTTGCTGCTTTTTTATTTGTTTTTAAATTAAAGATGAATTTATTATTTATTTAATTTATTTACTTTCTTATTTTTTAAATCTCTATTTAAAAAATATAATTTTTAGATTTTTGTTCATTTATTTTTGCAGTTTTCATATTTTCATTATTTAATTAATTTGAAATGTATTTTTTGTATTCATTTGTTTATTGTCTTTTTTAACATATATAATAATATTATTATTATTACATAATATTATTATTTTGGTAGCAGCCTCCCTCCATACATCTTAATTTAACAAAAAAGAAAAAAATGGACCTGTAAGTTTTCTCTCAATGTTTTTTTCTAAAGCTTAAAATACTTTTTCATACCTGAAACATCCTGTAAACTCTCATTTCCTTCATAAAAATCCCTTAAACTTATATTTGATACCTTTAAATGTTCTTTAACTTTAATTCTAGACAATAAAAGTCATTTATAATCAAATTGTATGTTTATAAAGTTACTACAATCTAAATTAAATAATTCTAAACTTCCTTAAACTTTACTTTTACATCTTTAAATGTTTCAAACGTGAGAGATTTGGATTTTATTTAAATTCCTAAATAAAACATGTACTTATTTTATACAAGTTTTTTTCCCCAATCATTTAAAAGCTTTTATTTAGCAGTTTTTGCCCCCTAATTGATTTAAATGTAAAGTTTCTATCAGGTGATTTTTCTTTTTACTTTGCCTTGTTAACAATAATTAATAAATCATTGATGATGATCAGGTGACACTTTATTGTCAGGAGTTTCACATTAAAAGCTCAGAGTCAGGTATCGATCAGGATCATTGATTGATTCATCATGTGATCATGTGATCAGGTTATTTCACCTCTTCACACTTTTCATTAATGAACGCTGTGATTGGCTGCTAACGAGCCTCATCAGTCTGCAGATTGAGCCTGATTAATTACTGATACCTCATCAATAATCAGTCACTGCAAAAAAAAACTAAATGTTTGAGGGATTTATTCTGGATTCTTGGAGTCATTAAAGGATCTTTTTAAGGGTCAATTATGTGCTTTTAATGTGAAAAGACTCTGTGTGTGAGTTACTTTTAATTAAATTAATCAAAAGTATAAATGAAGAAATTTCTCAACATTAAAGCCACACATCAAAGTAATTAATTAATACTTGATTTAACACTTAAAAAGTCTCTTTAATGTGAAGTTTAAAGCTTTAAAAAACAGTTATCTTTAATTGAATCCATTGAAAAATGAATTTATACATTTGAAACACTTTAAACTTTGATTTTAAATCTTTTAAAGCATAACATGAAGCATTAAAGTGTTTAAAACTTTACTTGTTTATCTTAGAAACCACAGAGGTTGTACGCTGCCAAACTCAACAAGAAATAAACAAATAAATTGATTAATTGTACAAATATATATATATATATATATATATATATATATATATAAATGGTATGTGCTCATTTATTGATTAGAATTGAGTTTCACACCTGAAAATATTTTCAAAGTGAAGAGAAAAATTTAAACTATTAAACTGAAAAATCAGAAGTAGTTATGCAGGTTGTGGCCAGCAGGAGGCAGCAGAGGACAGGAGGAGAAACAGACCTGCACACATTCACATCAACTTCAAAAATACATGGAGAAAAATCAGAACAATTAATGAAAAATAAAATGTATAAATACATGTATAAATCATTAAAAATAAGAAAATAATAGTACTTTGTTTTGTTGTTTAATGTTTGCATAGTGTGAAAATGGTTCATAAATAAAAATAGGTTTTAAAAAAGGAAACTAATAAAAGGGAAAATGAAAGAGGAAAGACAATTAATAGAGGAATTAAAACAATGGGAAATTAAATAAAAGAAAGCTAATTCAAACAAATATATTATATGATTTTTTGCATTAAATGTTATTACATTTAATTTCTACTTATATGTCAAGTTTGTTTACTTATTTATTTATAATTATTTTGGTTTGCTTCCATTCACAAACTTAAACTTTATTTATTATAATGAAATGCTTTTTCCTTAAGAGCCCCCTAAACTTGTTAAAAAAAAATAAAAAATCCTGATTTTTATTCATCCTGAATTTCACTTAAGCTCTTATAGATTTAGTATAATTTGATTATGAAATCAATAACAGGTGAACTACTCATTAATCTACTAATAATGAACAGCATTTCATTAATAAGCCTTTAATTTTTAAGTGAGCTGTAAGAAAATGAAGACCTAAAACTTTGAGAGTGTGCAGAGATAATACAACTGTGATTTATGCATTTTTAACTTGTTTTTAAGCCAAATTTATTACATTTTAATGTCAATAAACACAAAGTGAAGAGTGAAAAGCTGCAGGTTTGTTTCAGGCTGATCTTTGTTTTACTATCTGGACACCTCAGAGTCCATTAAAGTGACCCAGAATCCTCTGAACCTGCTGCAGGAGCTCAGAGACGCTTTAATAAGCAATGAAACTGTCTGTAAAACCTGCAGAACTCCTTCATGTCTCACTGAAAACCCCCTTAAAGGACTGAAACCTTCCCTCAGACCCCCCTGGGCCCCCCAGCCCCCTCAGGGGCTCCCCCCTCTGCAGCATGAGGTGCCCCAGTTCGGGGAACCGGTTTCACTGCAGAGTCCTGGCGTGTTCCAACATGTCCTGCAGGTTTCACTGCTGCAGTGGCACCGCGGGGCCGCTGGGGGCGCCACAGACCAGCTGGAGGTCTGCACACAGTCCTGCAGGAGGAGGAGGAGGAGGAGGAGGGGGGGGGGGGGCATGAAACATGTATGTGGAACAATCTGCGTGCATTTATTCTAATAAAACACGTTGCATTCTGAAATATAAAGTGTTTTATTATGTTTTAGATATTTATATCTGTAACCAGTCTAAGTGCTGGTCCCGGTCCTGTGACCCGGGCTATTTTTAGCCCGGATGGACGCCTCCAGAAGCAGCAGGCTGCAGAGCTGAGGCTGAGCAGCAGCTGAGAGAAAACCGAACCAAAGAGTCATCTGAATATCTCGTGCTTGTTCTACTTTTCCATCTTTGTATTTTTAAATTTATTGCACAACCTGCAGACTCGTGCTCCACACGGGGGGGGGGGGGGGGGGGGGGTCACCTGCTCCAGCTTCCCTAATGTGCTTCTGCAGAACCACTAAGTTGTAAAAAATGATTAATCATGATGATGGGGATTATTTTATCATTGTTTTATGGGTGGGGTGGACACAGAGTCCGGCGGAGAGTCCCCTCTGTGGTGGTTTCAGGTGAGTCCCGGTGCAGCGGGACCAGATCCCGGGAACTGGAGGAGGGAGGTGGATCTGGAAATTCCTCGACACTGAGAGAGAAACAACTCCCAGTAAACAAACTGAGAGGAGCAGGGAGGAGGAGGAGGAGGAGGAGAGAGCGGGGGATTCTCCGAAACCACCCACGTGGGATCACCGGCGTCTGCAGCGCTCTCAGCCAATGGGCGCAGAGTCCGGGGGATCTATTGACAGAAGCGGACCAATCCGGCGCGGCGCCGCCGGGCGGGGCCCCGCCCCCCGCAGCCAGCGAGTATAAGAGCTGCGGGTCTGCGTACCGAGAGGCAGAGAGCTCCAGACTCACGGACTTTACTTGTTCTTCTACTCGTTCTTCTCGCGGACTCTGAGCGGATCTTTGCACCGAGCTGGATTACCTTTTACTGGGACTTTATCACTCCGGGACTCTAACGGGACCAACAGCCTCACAGCCGCGCTGTGGATATTTAATGATTAACCTGGATTTTGTGGATTATTTTACTGACTTCAACATGACTCTGGAGGAAGTCATCGGGTCCAACAGCACCGAGAAAAAGTAAGTTTGCGTAATTACGCACCGGCACATGGTTTACCAGCCTCGTGTTCTCTGTCATATCAGAGTTTATCATCAGTGTGTGTGTGCAGTGTGTCGTGTTTCTAACCGCCTGTGTGTCCCTGCAGGATGGAGACGGTGAGTCAGGCTCTGGAGGAGCTGCTGGTCGCGGCGCAGCGGCAGGACTGCCTCACGGTGGGAGTCTACGAGTCCGCCAAGCTCATGAATGTGTAAGTTTGATCCTCCACAGTAGAAAACAAGCAGCTTTAAGATTCTTTATCACTGTAATAATGATATAAAACGTGATGATTAACCCGGTATCTTCTCTTCCTGGTCCTGCAGAGACCCGGACAGCGTGGTCTTGTGCGTCCTCGCCACTGATGAGGAGGATGAAGACGACATCGCGCTGCAGATCCACTTCACGCTGCTGCAGGCTTTCTGCTGCGACAACGACATCAACATCCTGCGCGTGTCCGGCATGCGGCGTCTCGCTCAGCTGCTGGAGGAGGACACCGAGGACAGCAACGGGAACGAGCCCCGAGACCTGCACTGCATCCTGGTCACTGTAAGTCCAGCTCCCTCTGAACCGCTGCACATTAAAGATGAATAATCATAATAAATGATGAATGGAGTGTGTTGTTACCGGAGTCTGACCCTGTTCCTCCCGCTGTTCTCCTGCAGAACCCCCCTGTGCAGCCGCTGCAGAACCCGGCCCTGCAGAACATCAGCAGCTTCTGCGAGGAGAGCCGCTGCACGAACCAGTGGGTCCCCTGTCTGCAGCTGCAGGACCGCTGAGCCGAACCGGAACCATCCGAACCGAACCAGACCGCTGCGGAGCGGTGAGAGCGAGTGCAAACAGCCGCGCTTCTGTTGAAGACGAGAACCGGCGTTTGAGTGAACCGGACCGGAACCGGGACCGAACCGAACCGGATCGTGGGGGGCTTTCCTGCTGCCTGATTGATTTGGCAGGGGGCGCGTGAGAAGCCGGTACCGGACGGGTTGAGAGGGCCGGACCGGCCCGTGCAGGTGGACTCCGGTCCTGGATCTGCAGAGAAAGGGGGACAGGATGTTTTATTGACGGCCACATCACGTGGCTGACGGGACTGAGGAGCTCGTGGACTTTACCTGAGCTGCACGAGCTGCAGGTGTGCTGCTCACCTGCACGCTCAAACACACACGAACTGAACTGTGACCTTAAGGGGGACATGTGACGTCACGTTTTATTGTATTGTCATGTGACGCAACGGAGTTACACACTGAACAGCTGATTATTTAAATGGACAGAGTCTAATATATGTTGATTATTTAACGTGACCAATAAATTATTGAAGGATAAATTATTGATTTCTGTGGTTCATCCAGTGTATGTATGTGTGTGTGTGTGTGTGTGTGTACCTGTGCTTTTTACAGAGTGGGGACCTCACTTCACTTGTTCTTTAAAGGTTATAATCAGGTTTCAGGGGAGAAAGCAGAGAATGCATTATATCCTCACGACAATAGCAGTATGAGGGTGTGTGTGTGTGTGTGTGTTTGTGAGTCATCCTCACAGTGATGACTCCAGTTGAGTCACAATATTTCATAAGAAATTAGATAGAAACAGTTAATAACTGCAGGAGTGTTCAACTAAACGATGTCTGAAATGATGTGGGCACGTCTCCACTGGACACTTTAAACTCCTCAGGCCTTAAAAAATCTGTTAGATGTAATAAATGGGACGTGTTAAACACCATAAAGAATAAAAAACACTGGTTTATTGCAGCATTAAGGTTTCACTGGATCTAATGGATTTAGACCAAATCACAGAACAAGGTGTCCACATAGTTTCTTACACCTAAACTTTAAAAAACAACTTCTAAGTTCAGCCTCATGTCTTAAAATATAAAATACGTTATCATGCACTTTTTATGTGTGCAAAAAGGCAGAAATTTGTCTCTGGCAGACATGTTTGGCTGGAGTACCACAGGGACCCGTGCTCGGCCCGTCCCTGTTTTATATCTACATGCTGCATTAAGTCAAATATTTAAAGTATTTTCATCTTAATCAACATTTCCATGCAGATATTTCTCACATCGAGTCGACTGAAAGAGCTTTTTTGTGGGATCGAGGTGAATAACGAGACGTGCAGAAACATTCAGACATAAAACAACAGACCGGTTTCTCTTGTGAAACTTCCACCGGTGAAACTGAAGATAAATCAGAGCCAAATTCCACAACTCTCCAAAATGATTTCCTGCACTTATGTAACAATTAAATTGCAAAACATGATGATTATGAAAGCACAAGACGCTTTTATAACATCCTGGTCAGATTACAGTAACTCCTGTCTGAGTCGATGCAACATCCTGGTTTTAACTTCTGCAGAAAGACAAAGAAGAAAAACTGCATATTTAAACACCTCTAGATCAGTCAGAGTGAGTGTATCGCTGCAGGAGGAGTGTGCTGCTGGCGGAGATCTTCACACCGACGCGTTTCCATGGTGCTGCCTGCAGTGTGTGTGTGTGTGTGTGTGTGTCAGAGCGCTGTTGGGGGAGTTGAGGCTGCAGCAGCGTTTCTGTTGGTGTTTGAACAGTTTCCCTTTACTTCCACTCTTTCTCCCAACACAGAAGCTTTCTAAAACATCACAGTTCCTTCAGTTTATCCATCTTATTCTTAGCCCTACATTAGACTTTGCACAAATTATGCAAAATATCATGAATTATAATTATTCCGGCTGCACCACAACATGCATATTCTATATCTGGGATGGGCAACTTAAATGCTGCAGGGGGTCACAGTTTTTCATGTTCACTACCACAGGGCCACATATAGGAGCATGCACTTAAACAGATATGATGAAACTGCAAATAAACATTCATTGCGCTCTTTTGCTCTAAACAAAAGAGCGCAATGAATGTTTATTTGCCATGTAATGTTTCTATGTCATGTGTTGTGTGATGTTGAGCGTCTGTGTTATCTGTTGATGTGAAAATGAATTTCCCCTTGGGGACAATAAATCTAATCGAATCTAATTTTAATAAATATGTTAACAGTGCAGTAACTTAACATATGTCATGCTCAAATGCATGTTTAACAGGAATGAAAAGGTTTGAAGCAAATGAAAAATAACCACTTACTGCGATTTTTTTTTATTTTCAGTGCAAGAACTGCAGACCCATTAACTTTACATTAATAGCAAGAGGTAATTTTGTGCATTTTTTTACACTGCATTTTTAAGATTTCATGCTCAAATGCCTGTAGTTGTACTGAAGGCCACTTCAAGTGAGGGTGCGGGCCGTATGTGGCCCCCGGGCCTCCAGTTGCCCATCCCTGCTCTAGAAACTCCCGTGTTCTGCAGGGATGAATTACTGTTTCTGTCGTAGGTTTCGGGGAACTCACAGAAAAGAGTTCTTAAAGCAGACAGTAGTAAACGTGTGAGGACTCAACGTGTTAGTGGTGAGAAGCTGAAATCAGGTGTGTGTGTGTGTGTGTGTGTGTGTGTGTGTGTGGTTAACACGAGCTGCAGAGATGTTCACGTTTTTTTTCGGACTCACAGGTTCAGTTTCTGTTTTCCGCTGACTAGAACCAGAAACATTTACAGAAAACAGCTCAGAGAACGTCTCTGTGCTGGTTGGACACCAATCCACCATGTTTATATGGAGAGAAGTGATCCAGAGTTGGAAGCGGGGCTCTGTTCATTCCTATGAAAGTTGCTCAGCAAAAGTTCTTCCTCTGTGTATAAATTTCCCTGGATGGATCTCCTGCAGCTCTCCTGTGGAGCAGCGAACTAAAGAGTTCCACGATTTAATCTTGTGGCTCTCCTAGACTTTCCAAAAGTTATCCTAATCTTCATTCCACAGTTTCACAGATATGAAGATTATCCTGCTGAACAAAACGAGTCAGCATTGGAAAAGTTTATTTTCTGCAATGATGCAAAAAATCCCATAGCAGAAGTACTGTTCTTTAGTACAATTTAAGGTACTTTTGCTATATTTCTTACTTTTTGCTCCACTACATTTAGTTACTGCTAAAGTCGAGATTTAACATAAAAAACATGATAATAATAATAATAACAATAATAATACATTTTATTTATGGGCGCATAATAACACATAAGTATAAATAGATACACTAGCAATACACTATACACCAATAAAAACATACAGGAACCAAAAATTGTGCAAGTGGGCAAATTCAGACTGATAAATGAACCCATTAATTTAAGTGTTGAGCACTCAACTTTAAGTTATGAACTTAAAATAGTGAGTTAGTCCAAAAGTGCATGAACTGAGTAATATCGCCACAATGTGAGAAAATAATTGTTCAGGATTGTGCATTGTGATAGCTGAAATTATAACATTTTGTTGGTGAAACTAGGCTGTTTTATGTTTTATGAGCTTTTATTTCTCTCTAAAATCATATATTTTGGATTTTAGATTACTTTATTCACCCCCAAATGGACATGAGGTTGTCATAGCAATCCAGTATTTGAATAGAATAAAATAAGATACAATGGAGTAAAAATGTCATGGATGGTTAGGGTTAGAGAATCGGCCAGGAGGAGCAGTGAGGAGCAGTGAGGAGCAGTGAGGAGCATGGAGGAGGAGGATCGGAGGGTCATGGAGGGTGTGGAGCGTGATCAATTTAAAATTATTACACATTCTTATGAATTAAACCGTATAACAGTTTATCAAATAGTTTCAGGATCTCTAGCAGCCACCAGATGGTCCCTGACTAATAAGACCAGTGAGACTTGAAGACTCGAGTCTTGACTTGACTTCTTTTCTCTCAGTGAGTGAAACTGACAGAGAAACAAACTAAAGTCAGGTCAGAAGTGTTGAAATCAAGAGACAGAAACAGGAAGTCCTCACAGCCGCAGATGTCGTTCTCCCCTGAAACTCTTCCAGAGAAAAACCTCTCAGTGTCATTTTAATGACCTGCAGAGACCCGAAAGACCTGCTGCTGCATTTACATTTCTGCTTAACATGGAGATTTGACACTTGATTTGCCCCCAGGAGACACAATAGTTTAAATGATTTATTAATCCTTAGAAGTCTAAGCATTCCCATTATTTTTTTTTAATTTTGACTTACTGGATCAACATTTTGAACACAAAAAACACCAAATAATTACAAAAAAAATAACAAAAAACACACATAAAACACATAAAAAATTAAAAACAAACCAAAAACACACACAAAATTACAAAAAACACATACAAACACACTCAAAACACACCAAAAACATAATAAAAATACAAAAAAACACACAAAAATTACAAAATACACACATAAAAACACAATGAAATAAAACACATAAAAAATGAAAAACAAACCAAAAACACACACAACATTTAAAAACCCCCACATACAAACAAACTTAAAACACACCAAAAACATAATCAAAAAACACAAAAATGACAAAAAAAACACATGAAAAACACAAAGAAATTACAAAAAACAACAAAAAACAAACAAACAGTAAACACAAAAGATTGCATTACAAATGCTAAATGCACAAAGCTAAATTAGAAAAACCTCTGCAAAAAAAGTAAAATCATGTTAATACACTTCAAGGTGTTTTTTTTTAACCTTTGCTGAAAAAGGGTTGATGCATTAAATTGGACATGAAAACTTGTGTAAAAGCCAAAACTTTAGAGTTGAGCTGCCAGCAGGAAACATGAGGGTTAATCTATAGTGTGAGTGAAGCTGCAGCAGGTGAGTCTCTGTGAGCTGTAACACCTGATGTGACCTGCAGAGCCTCAAACAGTCACATGCAGAATCCTCATCCATGCATTCACCTGGAAGACTTCCTGTCAACATGAATGTGAGAACAGGAGAGCGCGAGGCGTTCGCTGTCCGGAGGAACAGAGACGTGTCTGGAGCTGCTGTTCTCTCTTGTTCTGTCTCTGAACAATCAGCTTGTTTTGGTCAAACATCGACTGATGAAGCTGCAGAAACTAAATGTTTTATCTGCTGCTTCTCTGTTTGTTTTAGAGCTCAGTGTGCAGAGAAAAGGACACAGAATGAAACCCAGCAGTGACTCAGTCTGTTAGTGTGTTATCTGCTGGTGTGAAGGTCACTCACACACACACACACACACACACACACACACACACATTGGAATAGTGGATTTTTCATCAGTTTTAGTTTTAATTTTGTTGTGAATTTTTGTTTTCAAATTCAGTTAGTTTTTAGAGTGAGTTTGCTAGTTTTAGTTTAGTTTTTATTAATTGTAGTTTTTTGTAATGGGGTATTTGTTGGGTGGGAGATTAAAAGAGTAAATTTTGCCTTTATTTCCTTTGTCTCATCCATCTTCATTATGTATGAAAAAAGTTGACAAAGACGAAAAACGAAGGACATTTTCACTATAATTTTAGTTAGTTTGAGTTCGTTTTGTAACCACAAAATACAGTTTCAGTTAGTTATCGTTTTAAAAAAACTCTAATTTTATTTCAGTTAACAAAAAGGTTTTTTCAATTCTAGTTTTCGTTATTTTGTTTCGTTTTCATTAACTGTAATAACCTTGATCCCGAGCCCTTTAACCTAACATGAACCTGATTTGAACCTTTAACTCTTAAAACAAAGTCTGAAATCTAAAAAAAAAAAAACAGCAAAGTGAGGACCGGACGAAATGTCCTCAATTTGCAAAAATGTCCTCAGTCTGTTGGTTAAAAACGTGTTCCGGTCCTCACTATGTAGGATGTACAAGAACACACACACACACACACACACACACACACCTGGGGGTCTTTTCAGATTTACTCAAGTTCAGTTTCTGTTTCAGCTGACTGGAACCAGAAACACTTACAGAAAACACCTCAGTTCAGTGAAAGTCTCTGTTCATTCCTATGAAAGCTGCTCAGTAAAAGCTCTTCTTCCGTGTGTAGAATTCCCCGAAATGATCTTCTGCAGCTTTTCTGTGGAGCAGCACACAAAAGACTTCTACTTCCTGTAAACGTGAATAAAAGGATTTAATCGGACGGCTCTTACAAATGTTGTCGTAATCTTTGATTTCACAGTTTCGCCGCTACGTCAAATTAGCATCAAAGCGCGTCTCTCTCCCCGGGGGGCTCGGTCTGATCCAGACTCACTACTAGAAACATGTCTTACATCTTTCAGTGAACCTCAGGCTGCAAGATTCAGCTCAACGGCAAAGAAAAGTTTTAGATTTACAAAGAAAAAGTTTGATTTTGCAACGAAAAGCTTTAAATTTTCACAAAAAACTTTTGGATTTGGAAAGAAATGTTTGACATTAGCAATGATAAGTTTGGAACTTTCAAAGAAAAGTTTTGAATTTACAAAGAAAAGTTTTGAAGTTTTGAATGTGCAAAGAAAAGTTTTGAAGAAAACTTGAATTTTTGAACAAAAGTTTTAAATTTGCAAAGAGAAGTTTTGAAGTTTAGAAGAAAAGTTCAGATTTTTTGAAGAAAACTCTCAAATTTGCATTCATGCACTTCTGATCAAAGTTTATTTTCCTTGATGAAACAGTTTTTATTGTGTGTAAAGTTTGTTTTTGGCTCCATAATAAAGAGAATCATGCAGCCTGCAGCTTATTAAACTTTCTGTCCCTCAGAGAGAATAAAGAGCAGCGACTCTGCAGCTTTAATGTTTCTGAACTCGGAGTTCTTCCAGCTGTGTGTTTGTGTGAAACCTGTCGGGCCGTAAACTGAAGCTCTGCCCGTGATGTCACATCCTGATGTCACATCCTGTTGTAACGGGGCTCCGCCGCTCTGCTGACGCCACGGGCTGTTTGTTCTGGCAGGAGGCCGACCTGCAGAAACACACAGAACACAGACACAGAGACACAGACACGCTGAACCTAAACTCTAAGTTATGTCTGTTTTCTGAAGCTTTATTGTGAATCTACACGGCGGCTTTAACTGGAAAATAAAGGAATAAATGTTGCAAAGACAACTTTCTGCTTAACAACATTCTTATATATTTATTTTGATTGTAATAAGTTTATTTTCTTATATCAAAGTTGACTAGTCGACCCAATCAAACACTTTGAATGACAGTTTAGTGCAAAAGGAATATATAAAGAAAATAATACAAGAATAAATAAATATGGGAAAATAAACAGGAGGATCAATGCATGAAGGGAAAATAATAGAAAAATAAATAAATAAATAAAGAGATAGAAGAAAACACAGAAAATAAATGTAAAAATAAACAAAATTATGAAATTAATAAACAAAAATTTTAAATAATAAATTAGTTAATAAATGGATAAATAGATAGAAAAAACATTTAAAAAAACACAGAAAATTAATGTAAAAATAAAAAAACATGAAATTAATACAACTAATTAAAAATAATGAATATAATAATAAATAGATTAAACCATTTAAAAACACAGAAAATAAATATATAAATAAATAAAAGTATTTAGAAATGAATGAAAGGTAAATAAATAAATAAAAAAAATATTTCTCAGGATATTATTTTATTTTAATGCATTTAATGGCATATTTATTGATTCATCAAGTCTTTTGATTTATTGATTTTTAAAATGTATTAAACTGCAGACACTGAATGTCATTTATTATTTTCTGAAAAACATGAACTGCTCTGAAAAGGTAAAGATTTGCAGTTTTACATGTCAACACTTTAAAATATTACAAGGTAATCTATGTAATAAAGTGGAGCTGCAGGTTATTTACAGTTTAAGCTTTTTAAACACTGTAAACATGCAGAACAAACACATGCAGCGTTAATGCACGGATCAATATTTATATAAAAACCACAATAAAAAGTGAGACGTCGCTCGCTGTTTGCACTGGAGCCGTTAAAAGGTGGTCGTCATGGCGACGCAAACATCAACACGTTGGGGCCGACAGCCAATAAACTGATCCGACATCAGTGATGCAGCAGAGAGACGTCAGCCAGGTCACATGACCTCAGACGCTCGGATTTGGTGAAGGAATGTACCAACACACACCTCTAACCATTGAGTGTGTGTGTGAGAGGAACAGGGAGTGTGAAGACCTGAAACAGGCCACACCTGCAGCAGGTAGAGGCTGGAAATAGAATCAGCTTACCAGGTTAAAAGAGGTTATTTACAGGATATCAGGAGGTTAAAATATATTCAACTTTGATTTAATCCTCACGTTTAACCCACAGTAGAAAAGTTGTCCAGTCTTGTTTTTCCAGAAACAGCTCTGATCCTGTTTGTTTTCCCAACAGACCAGAGAGCCACGTCATTACGTCACAGCACATATCTGCATACGTCTGCATACGTCTCTGCTTCCATTCAACAAACTTCAAAATCAGCAGGTTCAGTAGACCTTTGCAGCAGTGTACCGTCTGTTATGACTCCTATGAAAGGCTCCCAGAGCCAGGAGAGGTGCAAATCAATGATTTATTACAATAAATTCACTATATTGCTGGAAAAATCTGTGCTATTATTATTATAACTAAAGTGATATTCTGCCCTTTCATAGTGCAGTACGGATCCACGGAACGAGGTGGAGGATAGTGGGGGGAGACGATAGTGAAGTGCAACAGAGCAGCAGCAGTGCTGCACAGTAGCACAGTGCTAGCAGGCTAACAGTTAGCGCTGCAGCAGTAAAGTGTGTATGTGCTAACAGGCTAACAGTTAGCTCTGTAGCGGTACAGTGTGTATGTGCTAACAGGCTAACATTAGCTCTGTAACAGTACAGTGTGTATGTGCTAGCAGGCTAACAGTTAGCTCTGTAACAGTACAGTGTGTATGTGCTAACAGCCTAACAGCTAGCTCTGTAGCAGTACAGTGTGTATGTGCTAGCAGGCTAACAGTTAGCTCTGTAGCAGTACAGTGTGTATGTGCTAGCAGGCTAACAGTTAGCTCTGTAGCAGTACAGTGTGTATGTGCTAGCAGGCTAACAGTTAGCTCTGTAGCAGTACAGTGTGTATGTGCTAACAGGCTAACAGTTAGCTCTGTAGCAGTACAGTGTGTATGTGCTAACAGTTAGCTCTGTAGCAATACAGTGTGTATGTGCTGCAGCAGCATGTGTTCAGTTATTGACCTCCGTTTGTTTACAACAAGCACCGGACACTCTGTGCACAATTAGCATGCCGGTTTGTTTACAATAAGCGGCAGACTCTGTGTACAGTGATTAGATGACTGTCGGACCCAGTGGGAGGCGTGTGTTAGTTGAACGTGCAACGTCAAATATCCCGATTCGTCCTTATTTCCCGTTCATAGTGGTCCCGCTTCCAACAGCCCACCAATGTTCCTCCTCTGTGACTCTGGAGGAACATTGGTGGATCATCTGATCTTCTGGTGCGTTCACAGTGGAAACGAGACGTTACATGAAATGGCATTATGGAAGGGGCTTTAAATTTTATAAGGCTGCCATCTCCAGTCTGCAATCTTGATGAAGTGGCTCCCATCAAAATTTGTGACAGAGAGCATGTGGAAAAAATGTGGTGCTTTTGTCCTTGTGTCCCCTTTATTTAGCTAAGCTGTCTAACTATTAGTTGTAGAAGCTCCCTCTAGTTTTTCTAGAGTTTCAGCTGAGATCCAGACTGCAAGGAGACAGTTTGTCTCCTCCACGGTTCACTGCTTAGATCTAGCATCCATACTGAAGCTCTGTGTCCTGGTTCAAAACCAGCAGGGAGTCGTGTTGCTCTGGAACCAGTTTTCCTGCAGAGACTTGATTCTTTGGCTGTCGAAAAGCAAAGAACTGGTTCCAGATTAGGCTCCAACTCTGGAACTGCCCCGGTGGAAATGAAGTATTCCTGAATTGGAAGTGCGTCTCTCCACAACAAAGAAGTAAAGGGAGTACTCTGATGTTACCAACAACACTGGTGGTCATGATGTTCTTATTTCAGGAGCCTGGAAACTTGTCTCCAGAACTGCAGGTTCTCCAGGATGTGAAGTCTCTGAGAGTTTCTGTAAATGGAACAACCTCAGAATATCACAACGTACCCACAGATAAAATAAGATAAACGTGTGAATCATGATGGTGAGAGCTCGCCTCAGTGATGCTGGTGGCCCTCTGTGTGTGTGTGTGTGTGTGTGTGTGTGTGTGTGTGTGTGTCTCAGGAATAGCAGCAGTATTTCTGGAGGCCTCAGAAGCGGCTCAGTGTGTCACAGCTCTGGTTTATTTCTGCTCTCAGCGAGGAGGCTCCCCGCTCGCATCCCTGCGTCACGCCGCACATCACGTCGCCGTGGCAACAGATGGAGCGATCCGATTGGACCGTCTCCGGGGCTCCGAAGCTCCGGAGCAGGTGGGAGAAAGAGAGCCGGCAGCTCGTTGTATCATTTCATAACAAGCTCAATGAGACGAACGGAGCGACACGTCGACGCGCCACGTAGGGAGATCCTGCCGCCGCGTCACTGACCATGTACGGTCCGTTCAGGAGCCGCCACGAGGAGGAGGAGGAGGTGAGTCACAGAGCAGCAGCAGGAGGAGGAGGAGGAGGAGAGAGATGAAGGATGGAGATGTGAGAGGTAGAGATCGCTGCAGCATCACAAACCACAGAAAATCAGAGATCTGACGATCAGATAATTTGTTTTTATCTCCTCTCAGATCACAGAAAAACATTTTTAGTTCTGATTCTGGTTCAGAAACACCGAGCTGAACACAAACCAGGAAATACACTTCAAATACAGAAATATAACACATGTCCTAATATAAACTCTACAGATATGTAACGGACAGAACACTTATATCCAGAGCAGCTAGAAACAGCAGCACATGTTTAAGGTTAGGAAGAAAGAAAAGGGTTTGTAGTTTTGGTCTGTTTTGTCTGTTTATGACTCCTTCTCATTCTGACTGTATACACCAATTAAAACCAATGGTTAAAACATGTTTACCATGGTATCGTTTCTTTCAGCACAACCTCACCTATATGACCTGATAACTACTTTTTCACTTTGACTTACTGGATCAACACAAAAACATGAAACATTCTGGTTCCAAATCTAACATCCAAGAGGTAAACTGAGGAGAACATCTAGTTCTAAATGTTTATACTAAATATATTTGACCTAATCTCTGGTTTCTACGGTGGCCCTGAGAGCTCACAGCACTACAACTTAAGAAAACACATGCAAAGACACAAAACACAAGCAAACTGAGAAAACATCTTCATCAATTTGACAACACAAGAGCAGCATTTAGATAACGCTGCAAAGACCACAACACAACAGAAGTGTTTCCAGAGGACACTTAAAAGTGATGCACACGTCTGGACACGCTTGTGATATTATCACGTTATTTCAAGATAATTATAATTTCACGTTATAACATTATAATTATCCCGTTATTTCATGATAATGATATTTTCATGTTATAACGTGATATATAGCGTTAGCCCGCTAGCCCGTATCAATCACATTGCAGTTAAACAAATCAAATAAATGAATAGTACACGTTTTAGTTGGACTCTCTCAACAGCACCCAGTTGGTTTTGGTCTTGCTAGCTCGCTATGATTGGCCGCTAACGTTAGCATGCTATGATCGGCCGCTAAAGTTAGCATGCTATCGATCGTTATAACCTTGAAATTATCATTATCTTGAAATAACGTAATAATATCAAGCTTGTCCAGATATGTGCATCACTTTTAAGTGTCCTCTGGAAACACTTCTGTTGTGTTGTGGTCTTTGCAGCGTTTTCTAAATGCTGCTCTTGTGTTGTCAGATTGATGAAGATGATTTCATGTGTTTTCTTAAGTTGCAGTGCTGTGAGCTCATGGAGTCATGGAGTCTGAAGGCAGAACTTTATTCAATTCAATTCAATTCCACTTTATTTATAGAGCGCATTTCATGCTAGAGGGAAGCTGACGGCAGAAACACGCTGCTGAAGGTTTTACAGCTGGACGTCATGAAGAGGTCATGCAACGACGATTTTGCGGACTTGCGGATTTTGATAACTTTCCAGGTGCAGAACTCCTGGACGCAGAGAGTTTCTAACTCTTTGTGTCGAGTTTGATTGTGACACTGAAAAGCACTCAAACAATAAAGTTTCTTCAGCCTCCAGAAACTGAAGCTGCTTGTTTTTCCATGTTGAGTTGTTGATCTGATCTGAGGTCAGATGTAAACGTGGCTCCTGTTCCACCTCCACCCTCCCACTCTTCTCTCCTCCAGTTTTTCCAGACCAAAATAAAAACAGAAAACCAACAACCACGACCTGGAGGCTTTGTTTGCAATGCATTCTGGTCCTCAGACGTCCAGGAGTAATCTCTCAAACATTCAGAGGAAAATCTGCACACTTTAGATTAAATATGTCTGTATTTTAAACACTTAACAATCCCACTAAACGCTGTTGTTTGCATTTTACTGCAACACCTTTTAGCCTTATGCGTCATAAAAACAGCAGTAATAAGCAGACCTCAGTGTTTATTAATGCATTAATTAGTAACTGTAACTCCTGCATGTGCACAGAAGCTTTTAGTCTGCCGTTTGAGTAGATGATGAATAATATAAAACAGCTGCAATCATACAAAATACATTTCACAGCATCACAGTGTGTAATAATCAGTTTATTAGCTCTGAGAGCCGGTTGATCTGAGCTGTGAGTCAGAGAACAGGGAGCTTTTTCTTCCTCAAACTGTCTGAACTATAAATAACTTCTCTGGACGCCGGCGGTTATTTTTATCCCAGCTGAGGCTAAATTTACGCGCCGGGCGTCTCCTCCAGCGTCCCGCCGCAGAGTCGAGGGAAAAAAAGCCACTTTCTCCTCTTTTCTCCTCGTCTGACTTTTCTTTCTTCCAGCCAGAGATGATCATCTAACCGCCATCACAGAGCCTCCTTTCTCTGGGCGCACGAGCCCACAATTACAGAGCATGTGCTGAGGTAACCCCCCCCCCGCCCACCGGCCTCACCCCACCCACCCAAACCACACTTTGATGTGAAACCAAACGTCCCCTCCCTCCCTGCTGCTGCTGCTGGAAAACCCTCCTGCTTCTGTTTGTCCTCCAGACCACAAACCAGAGGCCTGAGAGGACTCTGCAGCCTGGAAAGACCTGGAGCAGGCTGAAAAACAAAAGAGGTTTCCAGCTCCACGAACGTCACACAGAGAGTTTGAAAAGGTCTTTAGAAATATGAAGACAGATTCTTTAAACCACGATGAAAATGTAACTTATGGGGTTATGTGTTCTCTACTTATAAAACTACAAACAAGAAAGATTTTTCAAGTTGGAGATAAAACAATTTGTGCATCGAGTGGAAACACTGAAATATGAAAAAAACGACACAAGAAACCAAAGAGTTTGAAAACGTCTTCAAAGATGTTTTTTTTTTTTTTACTAAAGTAAAATTCTTTACATATAAAACTGCAAATATGAAAGAATTTTCATGTTTGAACCAAACGACCCCGATGCCTAGAACACGACTCAGAGGAGTGTTTTTCAAAAACCATTAGTTGCAGAAGATCTAAATGTCCTAAATGAAGGTTTGCAAAACACAACTCCAGGACATATGTAATATAGGTCTGGTTATTTTTAGACAATTTAATGCATAAATGCAAAAACCTTTTAGTGTTCACATAGTTTTGTGCTAACCACTAGACCACCGTGTAGCCAGATAATAAATATGATTCTAAAATTCTAGTCTGTATTTTTAAAAAAAAAAGACAAAATCTGAATACTTCAACATGTTTTTAATGCTCTGTCAGTTATGCAAAATTTTGATGCAGCAGATTGTCTCATTCTGTCTTGTTTCAAAATGCAGATTTGAGACATAATGTGCAACATCATCAACATATTGATGAACGTAAAGTTCAGATTTACATGCATCCAAACAAAACCTGTAGTTAATGATCCACATCCCTGATGTATGTTTTGACCTTATTGTTGTTTTAAAGCAAAGATAAAGAAAGTAAAAGAAATTCCACTTTCAATGTGTTATATTTGAATAATTATAAGAAGGCAGATAGCCAATGTGTTTTTTTTACATTGTAGCTTTTCGTCTTTCTCTCACAGACAAACCTGAGACAGTTCAGTTTGGTTTGTCTTCCCTCAGAAGGTTTCATTGTTTAGGCTTTGTAGCTCATAGATACGTACCTGGAAGAACAACACACACACACACACACACACACACACACACACACACACCTTTGAATGAGACTTGCTGTTGGCCTCTCCACCTCATTGGTAGCTGGCCAATGGAACTTCGTTGCAAGTTTTCTTGTACAGGGCCGGCCCAGCCCAGGAAGAATTAAATGTGAATTATTACAGAGATCAGGGCTCATTCTGACTGGGATCCTGCCAGATCTGAGTCAGTCTGAGTTCAGCTGCAGAACTTTACCTGTGACCTAAATAAAGTCCTGCATTGAGACCAATTCTTTTTCTCCAGTTTGTGTTTACTCTTGGGCTTCCAACCTACGAACCTGAACCTTGACAAAGGTTTAAACCTCCTGTTGTTGCCTATTAAAGACACACATGCAGCTTTATTTCTCTGCTGTGATCATCAGAGCAGCAGCCCTGCAGCCTCGTGCTGAATGTGAACCTGCAGGGACTCGTAACTCCTCCGTCAGAGAGGACCGGACTGAAACAGCAGAGCTGTCAGAGAGTTGGAGGAAGTTTCAGAGTCATTATGCAAATCCGAGCTGTCGGGTCTTTCCCACAGCGCTGCAGAGACCAAACAGTGAAACCAGGAGCCCCGGACCGGCCGGGGCCGCCCCCCCTCCCCCTCCACCCCCTCCACCTCCACCTGAAGCCTCCAGCTGTTTTTGGGCCGAACATGCAAAAGAGATGCAGATTTCAGCCACGAGGAAGTGAGAGAACCTGCAGCAGGATAAAGAGTCTCTGAGCTGATGAATGATGCATCTGTGATCATAAAACTATATTAAACAATATCACACACCTTTATATCTGATGTACATCGAGTACTTTTACACTTAAATGCTGAAGTTATATATATATATATATATATATATATATATATGTATATATGAAGAAGTTATATATAAGGAAATGCTTAGTGAATATTAAGTTAACTGGTTCTTATTTCTATGTTATTACTTAAACGGGGCAGATGCATGTATATGTATAGGGCTTTATATACTGTATGTGTGTAAATGTTTATATGTTTATGTACATCTGTTTAATGGTGTCTATGTGAGTATGTGTATGAATATGTATATGCATCTAGCCTACGCTGTTGTAGTCTATGTTGTTTATTTTTTTTCGGTTCGAAAAGAAGAATTAATAATAATATATAAAAAAAGTGTAAATGTTAATTACAGCAATAATTTCTTGTGTGTGAGAGCTTTAATCTTTAATTTAAACTCTTCAGGTTGATGTAGGTTTAAGGAATTTTCAAGATGCATTTGATACGGATTTTTTTTATTTTTTTATTTTTTTATTTTTTTTATTTATTCATACATTTATTTGTGTGTTAATGTATTTAATTATATTGACAGAATTATATATTTTAACTTAAATGTATTTATACATTTATTGCCTTATTTTATTCGTTTGGGGATTTGTTTTATAGACATTTGCATTTGTGCATTTATTTATTTGCTTCATTTATGTATTTTGAGATTTATTTAATAGGGATTCATATCTATTTATGGATTTATATGAATGTTTGTATCATTTATTTAATTTCATTGACAGACATTGATATTTCATTATTTATTTCATTTAAGTAATAATTATTAATATGTTGTTTTTTTCAATTATTTGTTTAATGTTGATTTAATTGTATAGAATAGTTCCCCTCTTGTTTCTGTGAATAAAGACGTTGCTGGTCTCCTGCTGCTGCAGCATGACTGAATCAAAGAGTCCTGCTGTGTGTGTGAGTGTGTGTGTGTGTGTGTGTGTGTGTGTTCAGGTGATCCTCAGGTGAGGTCATTAACCCGTCTCCTCTCTGTCCATCATGACGTCCATGACGACGTCATTAAGCTCGTTCTGTCTCAAAGAAACAGCAGGAAGCGTCACGTGAGCATCACGCTGCATCATGGGAGCTCAGACAGTTTATACATGCAGATTTACTTATCTCTTTATATATATATACACATTTAAAATTAAATATATAATTCTGTCAATCTAATTTAATTTAATAATTTAAAAAAATCATTTTAAATGCAATTTTTAAATTAGAAATCCCTGAAATACATCTCAAAATACATAAATGTAAATATAAATATATAGGTAAATAAACAAATACACAGAGGCAAATGTCTATGAAATAAATCCCCCAAATAAATTCATATATATACTGTATATTCAACCTTATTATCAGTGTTATGGGAAATTTAAATGCACAGAAAAATTCACACTATTAATCAGCTGTAAAAAAAATGCTGAAAAGATTTTGCTCCTGTTAGGCTCTATAAGCTGCTCTCTGGTCGGTCCTTAGGCCAAACAGCTGATCACAGTAAATCAATCATTATTGATCAATGAGCATGTGAATGCTAATGCTAATGCTAGCTGAGACTCCTGCAGTGAGACTAATGTGTTTACGGCCTCCACCAATCAGAGAGTCTCTGTGTGTTTACACAAACACGTCATTGTCATGGTTACGACTCAGAGAGGAGAAGTCTCAGTGTAACGATTGATTCAGTACAATGAGTCTGAAAGTTTCTGTTTTCCTGCACAAACTGAGCAGCTCGATCATGTTAAACACAGATATATTGTGCATATGTTTTTTTTTGTAAATTTTTCAGTTTTTCTGTTCGTCTTTCTGTTTGTCGTCTGCACCAAAATAAAATAAATGCATGAAAACCTTCTCGATAATAAACCCCAGTCTGATTGTAAAGTTTTATTTTTTTTAACAGTTACAAAACATGTTTTTAATGTCGTGTTTTTCAAGTATTTTCTAAAATCTTATTTTTCATGATTTAATGTGATTTTATGTGATTTTTACTGACTCATTCTGTCTCATTTCAAGATGCAGATTTGAGACATAATGTGCAACATCATCGACATAATGATGAAAAGCTCAAATTCATGTGCATCCAAATAAAAACTTTGCATTCTGGAATTGTATATATATTGTTTATATTTTGATCTAATTGTTATTTTATATTTTTATTTTTTGAAGCTGCTACACAAGAAAATACCTGGATAAAGAAAATGTTTTCTTAAAAAAATTATCTATAAGTTTTGCAGGACTGTTAAAAAAAAAGATTTTAAAGAAAATAAGAATTTTTTTTGCATAAAGACTAAAAAAATACTTTCACTGTCTCATTCTGTCTCGTTTCAAGATGCAGATTTGAGACATAATGTGCAACATCATCGACATAATGATGAAAAGCTCAAATTCATGTGCATTCAAATAAAACTTTGCATTCTGGCATTGTTTTTATATTGTTTATATTTTTGATCTAATTGTTATTATTATTATTGCTATGTTGTTTTATACTTTTTGAAGCTGCTACACAAGAAAATACCTGGATAAAGAAAATGTTTTCTTAAAAAAAGTATCTATAAGTTTTGCAGGACTGTAAAAAATAAGATTTTTTTTTTGCATAAAGACTAAAAATACTTTTATTTCAGTGGTTCAGGTGATCTGTCTGTCTCTCAGGTGAGTCTCTCTCTTTGTGCAGGTTGAATGGAGGCGGGCCGCTGACTGACACTGAACACCACAGAAGAAGAAGCAGCAGCTGGAGAGGACGGACGTGAACCGTCTCCGTCCTGCTGTCTGTCTCTGAGACACAAAGACTGACAGCTCGTCCTGCCGTCTGATTGGCTGCGGCGGTTACTGCTCGTTAAGTGGGCGGGGCCAGAAGTCAAACTGATCTCTGGTTTAACTGTCAGTCAACAGCTGCAGGAACGACTTTATGATCTACAGCAGAGGAAGAAAATAAAATACTCCGCTACAAGTTAAAGTCAAGCTTTGTTCTTTCTAGTAAAGCTTTTCTGGATTAATATTCCTGCTGCTTTACTGTGTATGTTGCATTTTCTATCTGCTGTCCTGTGAGAACCAAGTAAAGTTTAAAGCCCTAAAACCCTTTTACCATTTTTTTTAAATATACATATAAAAACATAAATATATATATATATATATATATATATATAAATAAATCAAATTTAAGAACCTAAGGATCTTAAAAAAATAATGTAATTAATGAAAGATCTATAAATAAATAAATAAATAAATGAAAATCAAGAATGTAGTACTTTTAAAAAGTATGAATAAATTCCCTGTTCTATGAGAACCTCGTATCAGCTTTGACTGTTTTCATCTTTGCGACAAGGATTTTTCCAGCTGATCCAAAATATTTTCAGTTTAATGAGCTGAAGAAGAAGAGAATTTTCTCAATACATAAAGGACTTTCTGCAACATTCAAATCAACACATCTATAGATTCATGGCTCACAGCGTCTTCTAAAGTTCCTAAAAGCTGTGAGTCAGTTGTAGTCATATATACTGTATAAAATAGTCGTAGTGCAGATAAACTTTCTTATATAACAGATTCACTGTGAGAGGTAATGAGGCAGCAGTAAGTAAAGACCCTCAGATGTTGCTTCATCTTCTCTTCTCTCTGTTGGTTTGACTTCAGGAGGTTAAAGAGACTAAAAATAGACTCAAACAGACCCCAGACCACCACAGGACCCCCCCCCCCCCCCCCTCCCTGCAGACCCTCCTCACACCAGAAACCACCAAACCAGCAGCGCAGCCTCGCCCTGCAGAGGAGGGGCCCACCGCAGCAAACGCAGCAGACCCCCAACCCCCAAAACCCCCAGAACCCCCAACTACACCCCTCCTCAGTGATCTGTGCATCACAATCATTTGTCCAGTAAACGCTCCAAAAATATACAGCAATCAATCTCATTTTGTTTAAGTGCTTTTTTACATTTTATTTCAAGTGTACCAAGTTTTGCCGATTAATTCTATTTCTGCAAAACGACGTCCGGCAGCTCCACATTTCTCTCTGCTTTCAGTCTCTAGTCTGCAGTCAGCAGAGGTGGAAGAAGTATTCAGATTGTTTACTGCAGTGAAAGTACTAATACCACCCTGTGAAATTACTCCACTATAAGTAAAAGTCCTGCATTCATACTGAAGTAAAAGTACAAAAGTATCAGCATCAAATTGTACTTAAAGTATCAAAAGTAAAAGTACTCGTTATGCAGAATGGACCCACTCAGATTGTTTTATATATTCCAATTATATTATTACATTATTTGTATTGATCACCGTTTTAATTTTGTCAAGGTAGATCTAATTTATCTACTTAATTTACTGTTATGAGGTTTAATTTTTTTAAAATAAAATAATGTTCAATCAACTTAATTGTATCACAATTTTCATATTAAATCTCGACCTGAAAAGTAACTAAAGCTCTCAGCTAAATGTTGAGGAGTAAAAAGAATAAAGTTACATAAAAAGTACCTCAAACTTGTACTTAAGTAAATGAATTAGTGACATTGACCACTGCGACCCGTCGAGGCGACAGTAGCAAATGTTTTCAGACCCGTTTACTTCTCCCGCCTGCACACAGCAAAGGAGAAGGAGAGACTCTGAGCAACAACATGATAAAGATCCACAGCTGTTCACCAAACATTCAGGGCCGAGTTAAAGCGGTCGTGTTAAATGAAGATAAGAAGCTCCTGAGTAGAACTAAAAAGAAATCAGATCGTGACAGAAACGCTGCACACTGAGAGCTGTGACAAGCTGCTGATCACCGGAAGTCGACTAAAAAGTAGGAAAAAAAGGTGTTGCACAGTTCGGCTCCGTGTGCATTTTAATTCAAATTCAAATTCAAAATGACTTTATTTATCCCCCAGGGTAAGGTCAGTGAGTGTGTTATCTCTGTCAGAATGAGACAGCCTGATGGCTGTAGGAGACAAGGATCTTTTCAATCTCTGAGCTTCCTTAAGGAAAAGAGGCGGCTCTGCCCCTTTTTGTAGAGAGCGTCTGTGTTTAGGGACCAGTCCAACTTATTATCCAGGTATACACCTAGATACTGAGAGCAACACCTCCATGTCCTCCCTACAGGTATTCACTGGCTGAAGGGGGGCTTGAACCTGCATAAATCTCTGATCATTTCCTTAGTCTTTGAGGTGTTCAGTAGGAGATAGTTCTTGTGACTCCAGTCACTGAAGGCTTTTATCAGATCTCTATATTCAGATTTCTGTCCATTCCTGATACACGCCACGATAGCAGTGTCGTCCCTGGATATAGGACGGATAAAGTTTTGCTTCTTCAAGATCAACAAAAGATTCAACTCCAGATTGTGTGATACCAACAATTATCATATCGTTGCCCAAAGAATTTACACGCCGAATAATAACATGGTGTTCATTTAAATGGATAAATAAATACAATATAAAGCATCTGTCTGTTCTAAAAGTGCACATCTCTGTAGGATAATGATTTATTATGTAATATTAAGCCTCTCTGCTGCAGCTCCTTCACCACAGACCAACATTTGTTCTCTTTGACTGGATGAAAACATTTTATACTGATTGAATAGAATGCAGCGTACAGACAGTGTGTCTCATCTTTTCCATGTTATGGTATAAATAAAGCGACCCCGGGGCGAGCTGAGCGTCACAGAGTGATGAAACAAACAGAATCACATCGTCTGCAAAGAGTTTCTGTTTTTACAGTCGAATCGATCCGACCTGAAACTGAGAGAAGAAAGGAGAAAGGTCAGAGGTCAGGACTCCACCGTCACATGGGATAAAATACAAAGCAGCTGAATCACATCTCTGATCTCAGAGCTGCAGGCTGCACACACACACACACACACACACACACACACACACAGAGCAGACTGTTGTGAAACACATGACGAGGCGTGTCTCTGCAGTGGGAAGAAGAAAATGTGCAGATAGCGTGCAGCAGAAAAACAGCTCATCCCAAAATATGTCCCAGAACAAACAAGAGCTGCTGCAGGAATCTGATCCCACACCTTACAACACACACACATACATACACACACACACAGAAACACACACCCAGCCTCAGTGTGACTCACGCTGGTTTCATCAGTCACTCCGGAGTGTAAAAGTCAGAAAACACCCACAGCAGACTGCAGCTTCGCCCTGCAGCCGACAGACGCAAACACAACGCCACACCGACCCACACACACATGCACACGCACGCACACACACACACACACACACACACACACACACACACAGACGTCTCTGAGTCCTGACTCAGACCAGAGCCGGCCCGCTTTAAATAGCCCGGGCCCAAATGTCAGAGCGGTCTGACGCCAGACGGAGAGCAGAGAGAGCGCCAGCGTCACCGAGCGGAGCGGAGAACGTCTCAACGTCTCAACGTCTGCAGGCGTTTCTACATGATGACGGATCATCTGACGTCATCGTCAGAAACACAGAAACATGACAGCTTCAGCAGCAGAAAGGAGTGCATTTAGAACAACAATAACACAATAACAATAATAACATTTTTAACAATAGAGTATATGTTTTAGTTGTATAATCAGTGAAAACTGGTGTGATTTGAGGTGCCAGAGTCAGACGTTCAGTTAGTTTCTCTTCAATATTCCCTGTTTCTTTGTTTGGAATTAAAAATGTATAAAAAATAATGAAGTCTTATTTGCTGACTCCTGATGTGAAATGTGATTTCAGATTTAAATGTGATTTGATGCTCTCTGAGTCTGGGTTTGATCCCAGGTCTCTGTGAACACACTCACGTAAAATACATTCAACTGATTTTTTTCCCCTGATTTCTGTCATTCTAACTGCGTTTTTTGCACAAAGACATGTTTGAGTTGTTCTGATTGTGCTGATTCCACAGAGCTGCAGGACTTATAGATTATAGAGATTTTATAAGTTGCAGTGAAACACAAGGACACAGAGAGGAAAATGTTACAGGAGCAAAAACAACAACACTCGGAGGGTTACAAGTTTCCCTCTGGATGAACAAATGTCCACCTGTATGCAGACGATGCTGCTGTTTACTGCACTGAAGTCTATATATATATATATATATTGTGAAGACAAAGTGAGTAAAATGTTTTGTGTTTTGTTGAAGATGAAAGCTTTTCTTTGCAGACCTTTAGATAAATGTTTTATAGGAGCTGAACTGTAAACTTTGATGTAAAGAATAAAACTTTATTTGTGTTTTAATGTTTAAAAGTGTTTGTGAGAGTTTCAGCTCCTGCAGCAGAGAGCAGATCTCTGCAGGATCTGTGGTGGTCCTGCAGGTCAGAGAGCAGCAGGAGGGCTGTGTGTGTGTGTGTGTGTGTGTGTGAGGGGGCAGCAGCTGCTGAAGCGTCTGTAAACCTCCTCAGCAGGTTTGATTCTCTGTTTGTGTTCAGTCTGCAGAAACAGAAACCTTCAGAGTTTCGTCTGATTCTTCACAGAGAGTTTTCCCGTGAACACCTGACGTCTGAGCAGTTTAACCTCTGAGGTTTCATCTCTTTACTCTGCTGCTCTTACTGTTCCTTTTCTACCTGATGTCTTTATACATGATTTTATGCACGATTTCCTTAACCTTCCTATTGTGTTAGAGTTGGCATCGACCCGTTTTTAAGTTTTAAATGCATAAAAGAACCACACAACTGTCATGAGACAACAAGTCCTCCAAACCCAACGACCTCATGTGTTGTTTGTTCAAACCCTCAGATAAAGTTTACTCAAACAGCGCCCCTAGTGGCTGCAGGAGCTCAACACGTCCTCAAACATTAACCTCCACATATATAATAAAGGCCCGGTTGTTTTAACATCATTTTAATGCAGAAATGTTACATATTTTACCTTTAAAGCAAAAATAATTCCTTCATTTTCAAGGTTTAAACCTCATGTTGTAACTCGTTTAAGGGATAGTTCAGGATTTTGGACATTAAGTTCTGTTCGTGGGTTAGATCTTTTGGTGTTCAGGTAGTTTTGTGTTTCTTTTAAAGGCCGAAGTTTAGAGCTAAAGAACTTCCTGGTTAGACGTTAAAAAAAGAGAGATTAAAAAGTAAAATAAATGCATGTAAAAGCTGGAAATGGGGCGTTTTGTGCACTTATCAGATGTTTGTTATAAGCTGCAGACATGACGCACATCAGCAGTTATTACAATCAGACTGATAAATTAACCCATTAATTTGTTAGTAGAGTGTCAAACACTCAACTTTAAGTTATGCACTTAAAATAGTGAGTTTGTCCAAAAGTGCATGAACTAAGCAGTTGTTAATGTTGTAAATTTTTAAAAAAGACGTAATATCGCCACGATGAAAGGACATGAAGAAATAAAAAAAATGCATTGTGATAGCTGAAACTATGATACTTTTGGTGAAACCAGGCCAGTGTTTGAGCTTTTATTTCTCTCTAAAGTCATGTATTTTGGTGCTTGTTCCCCCTGTGACCCCTGACCCCTGACCCCAGCAGGTCAGCAGCTGGGCAGATTCACACCTCGAGGCTTCGAGAACCTGCAGACACGGAGGTGTCGAATGAGAAACTCACTTCAGCCTCAAAACACACAACTGCAACGATTTCTACTGAAACAACTCAAACAGCTGACACACACACACACACACACAGACACACACAGACTGAAATATGTAATTTTAAAATTAATCTGATTTCAGTCATTTTAATCCGTCACAATACTGACTGTAAAAAAAGATAAAATCAAACATATTTCATCCTTTTTTGAATTTTTGTTACTCTTTTAGTTCCCTTTTTAACTCTTACTCTGTTTTTAAATTGAGTTTTTTATTATTACTTTTTTGTTATCATTGTTTTTTTTAAAATGTATTACTATATTTGTGTATGATTTTATTGAATTTTAATAACTACAGCACTTTTAAATGTGCTCTATAAATAAACTCTTCCTGGATCAAATGATTTATCGTCTTTATTTGATACATTTCACTGATTTGTCAGTTTTTCTACTTTTTAAAGTAAAACACTGAAACACATTTTGAGTCTGCAGTTCTACAGTCTTTGGCTTTAAATTAAATCAGGAAACTGTTTGTTCAGAGACTTTTTTTCTTCAGAAGAGATCAGATGAAGCACAATTCTTAATAATTTGTCTGTTTTTAATAATTGTCGAAATTCAAATTAAAAAAACCTTCAAATGAGGAAACACGTGGCTTAAAAATTACATTAATGAAATAAAACAGCAAACTGAA